>NC_134902.1:2180769-2258269 GCF_041734735.1 Babylonia areolata | reverse complement strand
GGTATAGTGTAAATTAACCTCTGGCAGTAGAAAAATGCGTTTACGACTCTTTGCACACAGAAGACTTTAGGAGCACACTGTCTTTTATTTCTTTGTACAGCTTTGTTCCATGTTGTAAAACAAAACACAAAAACAAAGTCCATATGAAACATAAAAAGTCCAGTCCAATACACAATCGATACCCGTGTTGGGGAGGGGGGGGGGGGGAAACGTGAAGACGCTTGAAACAAATATTGTTATTGTTTCATCTTTATCATATATTAGCATTCAATATCATTTTATTCTATATTTATCATATAATTTGATGATTTTGAAATCACATTGTTAAGGTGCAACCTAACACAATTTCCAGAAAGCAACCATACTGTTTTGTGATTTCTAAATGTATGCAACGATAAGCGCGCGCACATTGACACGAGAATATTTCAGGCAGGCATCTTGTATGTACACTGGACGCCACAGACACCCCATTTCATTACCACCACCACCCCGCCCCCCGCCCCTCCCAGTCCCCCTCCTCACACCCTTCCCCACCCCATATTCCCCCTACACCCTCCCCCTCAACCCCCCCCCCCCTCCCACACACACACACACGTGCACGGGCACTCGCAAAACATTATTCTGATCCTCTGTTGTTGTCTGTTCTGTTTCGGTTTTTCTCTATTGGCTCTGTGACATTCTGTCTTCCTGCTCTGTCTCTGTCTATCTCTGTGACATTCTGTCTTCCTACTCTGTCTCTGTCTGTCTATCTCTGTGACATTCTGTCTTCCTACTCTGTCTCTGTCTCTGTCTATCTCTGTGACATTCTGTCTTCCTACTCTGTCTCTGTCTCTGTCTATCTCTGTGACATTCTGTCTTCCTACTCTGTCTTTGTCTGTCTATCTCTGTGACATTCTGTCTTCCTACTCTGTCCCTGTCTGTCTATCTCTGTGACATTCTGTCTTCCTACTCTGTCTCTGTCTGTCTATCTCTGTGACATTCTGTCTTCCTACTCTGTCCCTGTCTGTCTATCTCTGTGACATTCTGTCTTCCTACTCTGTCTGTCTATCTCTGTGACATTCTGTCTTCCTACTCTGTCTCTGTCTGTCTATCTCTGTGACATTCTGTCTTCCTGCTCTGTCTCTGTCTGTCTATCTCTGTGACATTCTGTCTTCCTACTCTGTCTGTCTATCTCTGTGACATTCTGTCTTCCTACTCTGTCTGTCTATCTCTGTGACATTCTGTCTTCCTACTCTGTCTGTCTATCTCTGTGACATTCTGTCTTCCTACTCTGTCTTTGTCTGTCTATCTCTGTGACATTCTGTCTTCCTACTCTGTCTTTGTCTGTCTATCTCTGTGACATTCTGTCTTCCTACTCTGTCTTTGTCTGTCTATCTCTGTGACATTCTGTCTTCCTACTCTGTCTCTGTCTATCTCTGTGACATTCTGTCTTCCTACTCTGTCTCTGTCTGTCTATCTCTGTGACATTCTGTCTTCCTGCTCTGTCTCTGTCTGTCTATCTCTGTGACATTCTGTCTTCCTACTCTGTCTGTCTATCTCTGTGACATTCTGTCTTCCTGCTCTGTCTCTGTCTGTCTATCTCTGTGACATTCTGTCTTCCTACTCTGTCTCTGTCTGTCTATCTCTGTGACATTCTGTCTTCCTACTCTGTCTCTGTCTGTCTATCTCTGTGACATTCTGTCTTCCTGCTCTGTCTGTCTATCTCTGTGACATTCTGTCTTCCTACTCTGTCTCTGTCTGTCTATCTCTGTGACATTCTGTCTTCCTGCTCTGTCTGTCTATCTCTGTGACATTCTGTCTTCCTACTCTGTCTGTCTATCTCTGTGACATTCTGTCTTCCTACTCTGTCTTTGTCTCTGTCTATCTCTGTGACATTCTGTCTTCCTACTCTGTCTCTGTCTCTGTCTATCTCTGTGACATTCTGTCTTCCTACTCTGTCTCTGTCTCTGTCTATCTCTGTGACATTCTGTCTTCCTACTCTGTCTTTGTCTGTCTATCTCTGTGACATTCTGTCTTCCTACTCTGTCTCTGTCTGTCTATCTCTGTGACATTCTGTCTTCCTACTCTGTCTCTGTCTGTCTATCTCTGTGACATTCTGTCTTCCTACTCTGTCTCTGTCTGTCTATCTCTGTGACATTCTGTCTTCCTACTCTGTCCCTGTCTGTCTATCTCTGTGACATTCTGTCTTCCTACTCTGTCTGTCTATCTCTGTGACATTCTGTCTTCCTGCTCTGTCTCTGTCTGTCTATCTCTGTGACATTCTGTCTTCCTACTCTGTCTCTGTCTGTCTATCTCTGTGACATTCTGTCTTCCTACTCTGTCTCTGTCTGTCTATCTCTGTGACATTCTGTCTTCCTGATCTGTCTCTGTCTGTCTATCTCTGTGACATTCTGTCTTCCTGATCTGTCTGTCTGTCTATCTCTGTGACATTCTGTCTTCCTACTCTGTCTCTGTCTGTCTATCTCTGTGACATTCTGTCTTCCTACTCTGTCTCTGTCTGTCTATCTCTGTGACATTCTGTCTTCCTACTCTGTCTCTGTCTGTCTATCTCTGTGACATTCTGTCTTCCTACTCTGTCTGTCTATCTCTGTGACATTCTGTCTTCCTACTCTGTCTGTCTATCTCTGTGACATTCTGTCTTCCTACTCTGTCTGTCTATCTCTGTGACATTCTGTCTTCCTACTCTGTCTCTGTCTATCTCTGTGACATTCTGTCTTCCTAATCTGTCTCTGTCTGTCTATCTCTGTGATAACTCCCAACACCATCTCTGTGATAACCCCCACACCATCTCTGTGATAACTCCCAACACCATCTCTGTGATAACCCCCACACCATCTCTGTGATAACTCCCACACCATCTCTGTGATAACCCCCACACCATCTCTGTGATAACCCCCACACCATCTCTGTGATAACCCCCACACCATCTCTGTGATAACTCCCAACACCATCTCTGTGATAACCCCCACACCATCTCTGTGATAACTCCCAACACCATCTCTGTGATAACCCCCACACCATCTCTGTGATAACTCCCAACACCATCTCTGTGATAACCCCCACACCATCTCTGTGATAACTCCCAACACCATCTCTGTGATAACCCCCACACCATCTCTGTGATAACCCCCACACCATCTCTGTGATAACTCCCAACACCATCTCTGTGATAACTCCCAACACCATCTCTGTGATAACTCCCAACACCATCTCTGTGATAACTCCCAACACCATCTCTGTGATAACTCCCAACACCATCTCTGTGATAACGCCCACACCATCTCTGTGATAACGCCCAACACCATCTCTGTGATAACTCCCAACACCATCTCTGTGATAACGCCCACACCATCTCTGTGATAACTCCCACACCATCTCTGTGATAACTCCCAACACCATCTCTGTGATAACTCCCCACACCATTTATTTTCCAACATGTCTATTTATCTCCCCCTCCTCCCCTGTCTCTGTTGACTTACCGTCAGTATTAACCCTCTATCTGTCAGTATTATTTGATGTTGTATTTATCAACAGAACTCGCTGTTCCCATGGTCTCACTGTCATCATTCTGTTTTTTGTTGTGTTCATAGATTTTTTTTTCATGTGTTTGCTGTAACTGTATCGAAGTTGAAATAAATGATTTGAATTATCATATTGCCCGTTTGTGTGGTAGTTTTCACTCAACACGCCGGAGCGCTCTCTCTCTCTCTCTCTCTCTCTCTCTCTCTCTCATTTAAATTTAGAGATATTGTATTGTCTTGATAATTTGATTCAAAATCAGTTTCGTTTGACGTGACCGTTGATATGTATTTATAATTATAACATTTTGGTATGGCTGTGATGTGCTTGTTTGTATGTACACCCCTTCATGAGGGGCTATGGCTTATAATGAATAAAGTATTCGCATTCGCATTCACATTCTCTCTCTCTCTCTCTCTCTCTCTCTCTCTCTCTCTCACACTCTCTCACACACACACACACACACACACACACGAGTGATTGAGACAGACAAACAGGTCTTAAAGACAAGGGAGATAATCACACAATCAAAACCACCACGAAAAGTCATGATAATGTCACATTTATTCATTTTTCAAGAAACAAGTTACACAGAAAATACGATTACACATAAACACAGCGCAAGAGTAATACTAAAAGACAAAAGAAACACGAAACATCTGTCGAAAAGTTATACAGAGAACGCTAAACAAAATTCAACAAGAGGTTGACAACAAATAGACGAAACGAAGAAACGGATTTTTGTTCGTCTGATTTTGTTCCTTTTTTTGTTTCAAAACAAGAGGCGAGGGGGAGCGGGAGGGTACAGGGGAGGGAGGCGTCTAGGATGATCCCTCGCTGTTCTCGCTGTTCCCCCATGGACTCTCGCTCTGGGAGCTTTCAGAGGAGGACCGCCCGCCCCGGGACCCCTCACTCTGGTCTGAGGACCACAATCCGTCCGTGGGCAGGGTCACCGCCAGATCGCCGAACGACCCGTTACTGGACGTCGACGAGTGACGTTGCTGGTCCACGGCATCCTGGAGATCATGGTCGAGGGCACTGAGCTCGGAGGTGGTGAGGAAGTCGTAGCCGTTTCCCCGATACGTGTCCTGGACCATGTCCTGGCACGTGGAAGGAGGGTCATCAAACACCTCGGAAGAGTTGTCCCTCTCGTAGCCGTCCCTCGGGGAAGCCTCGCTGTCTGAGGAGGAAGACCTGTTCCACCCCCCTCCCCATCCACCGGACCCGCCGCTACCCCAGGGGTTGGAGTCTGCAGTCCGGGTGTTGTCACGGCGGTCACGGTTACGGCTGCTGGTCCAGATGAACACATCGTCTGGCTCAGACCTCCCTGATCCCCACGAGGAGGGGGTGTGATCCCAGTCGCTGCCTCCTGAGCTGCCCCAAGTGCTGCCCCAGGACATTGTGCTGACAGACGTTGTGGTGCTCAGGTGGGTGGGGTGGGCGCGTCCTGTGCAGGAGGTTAGTCAGTGGGGGCCGGGTCCTTCAGGAGTCCGTGGACACGCCTGACAAGCTGGGGAAGCCTGAAAACAGTGGTGATGAGGTGGTGAGTTCTAGGCATCAATATGGAATGTTAGTGAGCTGCAGTAGAATAGAATGGAATAGAATCGGAGAACTGAACGATGGAATAAAATTTGTTTTAGATTGCAGACTTTATCATGTTCTTATAAAAGAAGGACAGTTTCCTTGCAAGGGCGTAAAACACACACACACACACACACACACACACATAATGAAACCAAAAGGTTTATACGATACGATGCACACACATCCAAATAAATAAGTATATCTATCGTCATGCCGTTGGTGAAGCATTAAATTTACTCAATACATTGAAAACAACAAACAACAACAACAACAAACAACAACAAAACAACAACAACTGCCATTTCTTGATATCGTCCAAAGCCTTTGTGAAACACGGACGTTGTCAACTATGACCCGGTAGCAGTGTGTGTAAGTGGAGTGATGGCCTAGAGGTAACGCGTCCGCCTAGGAAGCCGGCGAGAGAATCTGAGCGCGCTGGTTCGAATCACGGTTCAGCCGCCGATATTTTCTCGCCCTCCACTAGACCTTGGGTGGTGGTCTGGACGCTAGTCATTCGGATGAGACGATAAACCGAGATCCCGTGTGCAGCATGCACTTTGCGCACGTAAAAGAACCCACGGCAACAAAAGGGTTGTTCCTGGCAAAATTCTGTAGAAAAATCCGCATCGATAGGAAAAACAAATAAAACTGCATGCAGGAAAAAAATACCAAAAAATGGGTGGCGCTGTAGTGTAGCGACGCGCTCTCCCTGGGGAGAGCAGCCCGAATTTCACACAGAGAAATCTGTTGTGATAAAAAGAAATACAAATACAAATATCATAAGGGAGGTAATTCAGCCAGTCTGACTGAGTTCGTGTGAGGAGCAGACGACACGGACACAGCAACCACCAGCGGAAAGCGCAAGACGAACTGCATGAAGTCCTGCAAACACCGCCCAGCTGGGAAGCACTCGTGACTCAGAAGCGAGTGAAAATGGTTTGATGACGACTATTTCTACAACTTTTGGGAATAAGAGAGTATTGTCTCTTCGTGTTGTGAGAATGACTGTGCAAGGGAAGTAATTTATATCAGCATTCGCCTAAAATTTAGTCCGAACAAAACACGTTGGAGCCGTTGAAAATTATGCAAACGTCAAAACTGGTATCATATTCGCTTTTGTTCATATTCTAATTTGTAACCGAATCCTATATTTGTGATTGTAAACCGGAAAGTAAGCAGACTGGTTTAATCACATTTAAAGCATTTCTATTCCATAAAAACAGAAGAGAAAAAAACAGACGAACAGATCCACACACACACACACACACACACACACACACACACACCCCTCCCCAAACCCCAGGTATTATTACAAAAATCCGCTCGCAGAAAAAGCCTCCCGCTTTCGCATCCTTTTGTATCATTGTTTTTAGTTGACAAAAGCAACACATCTCTTCAAATGTTTCAGTTAACAAAAGCAACACATTTCAACAAATGTTTCAGTTAACAAATGCAACACATTTCAACAAATAACTTTTTGTGTGTGTGTGTGCTATTCATGTTGGCATTACATATTTATCTTGCTTGTGGGTTTTGACACAAAAACGGAAAAACCAAGGTTGTTAATATCATGTATCACCTTGTGAATAATCAGGTTGTTGTTTGTGTATTTATTACCCTCTAGTTTATATAACAAAAAGGTTTTCGGGAACTAGGTGATATATTTCTTTTGATAAATAGATACACAAAACGAAGTACCTCTTAATGATAACGTTCAGAGAATGAATATCTGAATATAAACACGCTGTTCATTTTTTTTCTTTAAAGGAAGGAAGAAAAATTAACAAGATTTTTCACAAAAATGAAATAGCTTAAAAAAAAATTTCACAAGGGAAAAAAGAAGAAGAAAGAGAGAGAGAGAGAGGAAAGAGAAAGGAGGAAAGAGAGGAAAGACGTACCTTCAGAATGTTTCTTCACGAACAGAGCACCACGTGTGTTTCAGTGGGTGAAGTCAAACACCTCTGTTTCTTCTCTCTGCACGCTCACGTTCCGAGGAAGGTAAGACAGTGAAGTTGGAAGCGGCAGGAGAGTTGATGTATCGGCCTGTTGGCTGACGGCCTCAAGGTTCAGTTGTTCAGGGCTGGGTATGTCTTGGTTCGGCGAAGGTTCCGTTGTTGGAGTGGCTGAGTTCTGAGGGGTTGCAGATTGGGGGCTCACTTTTATAGAAGGTCCAGGGCCTTTGTGAGCGGAGTCAGGTGTATCGGGGACTGTCACAAAGACTGGCTCTTGTTTGTGTGTGAAACGTTTTAGAGCCGGGCTGTTTAAACGAATGAACAGGCGTCTCCTACTTCAGGACCAGTCCGATGACTGGGCACACCACTTCACCACGCATTCACAAGGGACAGGAAAACAGTTTAGCAGAGACCCAGGTTTTGACGACACAACCGACAGACCTGGAGGAAACTGATGAACAGTTCTTTTGTGCGGCGCTCCGTTGACTCTTCACAGAGTGGAGAGAGGAGAGACTGCTGGAGTTCAACACCAGGTGGAATCAGAGCTCTGTTTGCATCAACGTGAGGACCGCCTTCATGAAGCACACCCAAGGCTTTCAGTGCAGTGTGAATGAACCAGTTCAATACCTTCACCTACCGACACCCAACAACCCTTTACCGACAGTTCTTCACTTCACTGACCACCCAGCCCCTTTACGTAAAGCCCCGAGTGACGTCACCCAGTCTGTTTGTCAAACCTTCACAGCGACCTCGCTCCAAGCAGTTGACACGCTGCAGGACAATGGTCACCCTCACTCGTGTGGTCAGCAAGTGCTGTCCAGCCTCAAGCTTCACCGGACACGCCAGTTTCCGCGAAGGAAGGAGAACCACGGAGTAGATCTTTAACCTGCGTAACCCAGTGAAGTGTTGCTGAGTGTAGAGAGAGGTGAAGGACTATACTGGTTCATTCACACTGCTCTGAGAGACTTGTGTCTGCTTCATCAAGGCGGTTCCCGGACTGCAGTGAAACCACAGCTCTGAATCAAACTGGTACTGGACTCAATGAGACAATTCTTCGTTTGTTCAAACATCTCTTTTTTTGGGGGGGAGGGGGAGGGCGCGGGGGAAGGGGGTGGAAGGGAAAGGGCGCGGGGGGGAGGAGAGAGACAGACAGACAGACAGACAGACGGAGGCAGAGAGAGAGAGAGAACTCAGAACTTTACTGCAAGGCCACCGGCCTGTTTAGAAAGGAGGTACTTCAAAATACAATTGAGACACACAAAATACAGAAAATAGAGGGGGGAAGGGGCCAACATCATTGGCGCAACATTTCTTGACTGAAAAAGTAGACAATATAGATTTCAGGGTGAGAGAGGCAGACTGACAGAGAGACAAGCCAAGGAATTTTTTTTTATTTCGAGAATAATAAATAAGCACTGGTGCGCTTTTTATGGCATTCAGTCCCCGCCGTGAAAAGGGTCTACACTACACAATACAAATTGAAAATTAAAGCATGGTGTAGTTGAAATACATAAGAGAGGGGGAAAAAAAAGTTAAACACACACACACTCACACACACACATACAAACACACACATGTACATACAGGCACAAGCATGGTGTTAGTAAAATGCATAGGATAAAATGAACAAAAAGAAACACACACACACACACACACACACACACACACACACACACACACACACACACACACACACACACATACAGCATACAGCACACCACAGACCAGAATGGGAGACGGAAGGTGAGGGAGGTTCTCAGCCAACCGTACACAGTGACAAACAGTATCACTAAAACGAGCAATTTGCATAACACTTTCTGGCATCAGGTGGGAAGGGTCATGGTTTTTTGTGTTTTTTAAAGGTTGTTGGGCACTGGTGTTGTTTGTTTCTGGGAGTGAGTTCCAGAGTGGCGTTTGAGTAAACCAGACTGGATTTGAACAAGTCTATTCTTGGGATATAGATATGGACTTTGGGAGAGTTCCTTGATGAATTTACAGAAAATTTGTTTATTGATGTTGGTGGTGCATTACCTGTCATAATCATGTGCATTGTTATTTCTTTGTTGTACTTTAATCTGCGGATTAGTGGGAGAATATTTGCTTGTTTGTTGTCTGAGTCCAAAAGGGAAGTATTTTTAAGGAGTACCAGCTTGAGCCCCCGTTTATGAAGATTCAGTTATGGCTTCATGGTGTTTGTGGAGTCTCATAGTGTTGATGTATAATCTATTGTAGACTGGATATATGCTTGAAAAAAACAATTTTCGTGAGTGAAGGACAAGGAAATGCTTGATTTGGGATAGTTGATGGGTTTTCTGGGTTGTCGTTTTGCAAAGGGAATTTATGTGAGGATTCCAAGTGAGATTGTTGTCGATTATGATTCCCAGAACTATATGATAACTGACCTGTTCAATAGGTTCACCTTTACGTTGGATGGAAGGAAAGTTATCTATAGTGTTTTTGCCTCTTTTGTCTAGTTGTGATCAACATGCATTTTGTTTTTTGTGGGTGAAGAGGCATGTGGTTTAGTTCTGTCTATCTATTGAGTTCATCAGTACTTTCTTGTAAGTCTTTTGCAAGAGCGTCAATATCAGTATGAGAAGTGTGGATTGTTGTATCACCCGCAAAAAGTTCGCAGACGGATTTCATATGGAGCAGCAGGTCGTTTATGAATATTGAGAATAGTAAAGGGCCTAGAATATACCCCTGAGGAATGCCATAATCAAGTGTTGTTAGTGCGGAGACTGATGTACTCATTGACACGCATTCTTGCCTGTTTGTGATTATATGATTTAAGTAAACTAAGACTATTGATTGACAGACCATATAGTTCAAGTTTTCTAAGTTGAAGGATGTGATCCATTACATCGAATGTTTTGGGGTTTTTTTAATCAACGAAATAAAACACCACAGTATTTATTGCCATTGATGTAGGTAAGTCCGACATCGATAAGGTTGACTAATGTTGTGTGGCAGGAATGTTTTTGTCTGAAACCAGACTGAGCTGGATGAAAAAGCTCATTGACATCAAAGTGATGTGAAATATGTTTGTTTGTGTGTTTTTCTTGTGGTTTTGAAAGAATAGAAATAATGGAAATTGGCCTGTAGTTTGAAGGATAGAAAGTGTTCCCTGATTTACGCTGCTGGTCAGGCATCTGCTTGGCAGATGTGGTGTAGCGTATATGGATTTGTCCGAACGCAGTGACGCCTCCTTGAGCTACTGAACTGATACTGATACTGATACTGCTGTCGATGCCATCCAGTCCGCGTGTTCCTGTCTGTTTTCAGTTGGATAAGGTAGTTATAGACTTCAAATACTGTTATGAGTGGAATATTTACTTTAACTTAGGTGTTTTTATCATGACAATACAAATTTAATTTTTCAAGGTCATGTAATTTTGTGTAATCTGTGGTGATAATTTTCTTGGCTATTGTGGAAAAGTGTGTATTTAGTTGATTCGCAGAAATGATCACAGATATTGATCACGGTTGATTTTGAGGGAGAGAGAGAGAGAGAGAGAGAGAGAGAGAGAGAGAGAGAGAAAGAACGAAGAGAGTAAGAGGGGGGTAGTAATGAAGAAACAAGAGGAAAGGGAGTATAATGAATCAAAACACTCCACAGGGGAATACGGTCGCGCAACTCTGTAGAAACGACAAAAAGGTAATGTCAGATTGTACGCACCAAAAATTCTCGGCACTTGAAGGCAGAGTTCAGCGACAATGGTCATACACACAAGTTCACGCATTCGCGCTACATTCACACTCGCTTACACGCAGTCATATTGGCACTCGTCCTTGTACACATACATTCACCTGCACACACATACTAATGCAGTCCTAGGTATTAACACATTGCGATGTGCTGTGCACACAGGAGGCAGGCTGCGGTCAAGGAACACTGGCGTTGCCTGGGTGACAGTCAGGAACGTCCCGCCCTGTGGCGTTCCCGTCTGTTGGCAGTGGAAGTGCCCCTCGTGGTGGATAATGGGGGTGGACAGAGGGAGGAAGAGGAAGGATGGGGGATTTGGGATTAGGGACCAAGGGGGGTAGTGGTACAGGGATGGTGGGGGTGGTTGGTGGTAAGTGGGTGGCGGGGGATTGGGGAAGGCAGGTCTCCTTTGCGGCCCCTGTCGACGGCGAGGTTGCCATGTGCGTGGACGCACATCACGATGGGGGATGTCTGGACGGTCACTGTCTGGCGACCAAGAGGCAGACATTCCAGACGACCGCTCGTTGTCAACACTCAAGCTGACAGCTAGTTTAGCTGTCCCTTTGGGGCTGGGCTGGTTGATGTCTTTGTACAGGTCCAGGCGAGGGGCTCCGGACCTGGCTGTGAAGGTGCTGTGGTTGTTGATGAACACAGCACCAAGTTTCTCACAGGCTGCTGCCAAGTGCCTGCTGGAGGGGAGGATGGTGTTGTTGAAGTTATGTCGACCCTGAGCCGGGATGATTGGGCTGTGGCGTACCAGCGCTGGGGGAAACACTTGTCGGCAAAGAGTGATCACGTCTGACCACTCCCTCTCTGTGACCTGGCCGTTGGGGCAGCTGTTGACTCCGACATGCACAGTGACCACGTGGATGGAGGGATGGGTTGGTGGATTGCGTAACCACTCCTGCATGTCACCAACAGTCATCCCTTGCACATGCACTTTTTGACACGAATGGCCTTTTGGGGACAGTCTGTGCATCAGTAGCCCGTATACTGGAGTCCCCAATCAGTATAGCGGATGCATTTTTGTTAATCTGTGTGTTACATAGCATTTCCCGGGTAGAGCGTTTGTTGGTGGTGGTTGGGCTGGGAGTAGTGGTTTTGGATTTTGTGTCTACTTTCGTATCTTTGTTGGAGTTGGTGGGTGTCTCCTCAGGCAGTGTGGCTTCCCCCAACACTGAGAAGCTGTTTGCTGTAGTGATGTTGTTATTGAGGAAAGTGTCTTGGATGTGGGCTGGAACTGGAGAGGGGTTTATCTGGCTGGTTTCTGTGGGTGGTTGGTGTGTATCTGTGGGGGTTGTAGGCGTGATATGGGTAGTGGGCTGTGTGTTTCCTTCACAATTTCATTTTCATTGCTTGTCTGCATTGTCTGAGAGGGCTTCGAGTGTGGTTTGACCTGTTGAGCTGTGGCTTCAATGGGGAGTGTCTGGGTGTCCGTGTTCGTGGTTGTTTTGGGTTTCATCTTTTTGATGGTTGCTTGCACTGTCCCCATTTGTGTTTTGAGTGACTGGTTTTCCTTCTGTAGCTGTGTATTTTGTTTTTCAACACTGGCTAACCGTGTTTCTAACGTTTCGATGTGCTGTTTTTCAACACTGGCTAACCGTGTTTCTAACGTTTCCATGTGCTGTTTTTCAACACTGGCTAACCGTGTTTCTAACGTTTCCATGTGCTGTTTTTCAACACTGGCTAACCGTGTTTCTAACGTTTCCATGTGCTGTTTTTCAACACTGGCTAACCGTGTTTCTAACGTTTCCATGTGCTCTTTCAGTTCTGCATATTCGTCGGTTATTATTGGCCGAAGTTGGTTTTTCATAGAAGTTTTTATATCCTCGCTGATGAACATGACCTGGCTCAGGAAGCTGGTTTGGGTAGTGGACAGTTCCTGCAGATCAGTTGTGACAGTCTGTTCAGTGCGGATGTAGCGACACAGACGGTTGACGTTGCACGTGTGCGGGTTCGGCCACTATCTGGGGAAGACACTGTGACTTGGCTGTTTGTTCTGTACTTCAGGTACAGCGTGAGTGTGATGTCCTTTCGTTCATTGAACAAGGCACGTGGTGTTGTTTTCTTGACGTTTTCTGAAAGAGACTGGGAATGCTACGTTCTGTCTTCTGCAGCGGGTTTCCTGGCTTTATCTGTTTGTGGGTCGTTTTGATCAAAGTATTTTTCTGTGATTATGTTTTTTATCTATGTTACCTAAGCACTGAAATTTATTCACTATGAGGTCTGACGATGCCAAATTTTCTACCAATGAGCAAGAATAAGTCTTCTGAATAAAGTCTGGCGTGGCGGTCATTTCAATCGGTGGAGATTCACCGGAGGAGGTGGCCTCTTCAGGGCCTTGATCCTCACTGAGATCTATGTCCTCTGGTGAAGTGGTGCTATGTACACATGGGGTGGGGGAGGTTTAACTGAGCCTTTGGCTTCGCTACGCACACTCACACAAACACACACTAACCCATTGTAAAGGCTCAGGACTGCCTGTCTGCCGAGGTTCAGACAGGCACACTACATGTTGAGCTCAGCTCTCTCAGGAAGTGTCTAGTGGTGGCTGATCCGCACTGTCTGTTGTCCTAGTAACCGTAAAACCGTAACACGCACGCACAGATGTATACATGTATATAGATAGATAGATAGATAGATAGATAGATAGATAGACAGAAAACGATAACGATCTTTTATTCAGAGAGAGAGAGAGAGAGATACAGATACAGAAGCACAAAAACAGAAATTAGAACCAATCACACAGAAAGACAGACAGAGAGACAGAGACAGAGAGGCTGAGGCAGAGATCGAGCGAAACCCAGAGACAGGCAAGATGTGAACAAAAAGGAAACGCACACACACACACACACACACACACACTCACACACACATACACACACACGCGCGCGCGCGCGCAGAGGTGTGTGTGTATGTGTGTGTGTGTTTACAGAGAGACAGACAGACAAGACAGTCATGAAAATAGGGAGGGGTCTGTGTGTGTGTCAAGTCAAAATGATCTTTATTGAGGGTAAAAGGATAAGGTTCTACAGCTTTTTTACACCCTGCCCTCAGAAAAAAGAGAAGAAAATTTTTTTAATGGGGGCGGGGGGGGGGGGTGGGTGAGGGGGGGGGAATGGGGGAAGTGGGGGTCGGGATAAGATAATATAGAAATAAACAATTACAGTGTGTGTGTGTGTGTGTGTGTGTGTGTGTGTCTGTGACAGACAGAGAGAGAGAGAGAGAGAGAGAGAGAGAGAGAGAGAGAAAGAGAGAGAGAGAGAAACTGGTACGCAAATCAAAACGGGAAGGTGTTGCTAAGTAATAGAGGTGAATGTCTGTGTACCGTTTTATTCACACCGCCATGACTGACATGGAACTGCTTCATCAAAGCTCCCGTCAGACTGCTACCTACAGCTCTGGTTCCATTTGGTAATAGACTCGTGTCAATTGCTGTTTCTTACTTCTCCCCATCAGCTGTGTGGAGAGTGATTGTGGTGCAGCACTGAAGAAATTCGCCAGCTACCTCCAGGTCTGTCGCCTGTGTGTCAAAAGGCAGGGTCTGTGAGACCTGTTTTCCTGTCCGTTGTGCGATGTGGTCACTCCATGGACTGCTGTGACAGGGAGGGGAGGGGTGGAGGGGTATAGACGTGTGGGGGGGGGGGGGGGGGGGAGCGGAAGTGGGGAACAATGAAGCGCCATCACCACAGGTCCACAAGGAACCGTGTTCACTTCACCCCTGTGACTGCTGGGGGAATGTGGTCTGACCGTTTGTCGGACTACTTCGAAGGGAGACAATGGTTCGTTTATGTAATCACTCTTTCTCTCCCTTGCTCGGTCTCTGTCGCCCACACCCCTTTCTCTCTGTGCTCTCTTTCCTCTGTTTGCTGTCTGTCTCTCTCTTTCGAAAGTCAGTCACCTTTCCATGTGAACACTTTGGCAGTTAGTTCTCTTCACGCACATTCAGTCTTCCAGCGTCACAATGGTGAGCACTGGACACACACACGCGCGCGCACACACACACACACACACACGCACGCGCGCGGCTCGCCCGTGCACAAGGACACGGTCACACACACACAAACTCTCTCTGTGTCATAGACACGCGCGAATGCACACACACACACACACACACACACACACACACACAACCTGCATGAAATACCGACTTCCAGCCCCTCCACCCCCACCTTATCAGGCTTCCATCCGGATTTGAACTTGAGACACGCACACGAACTGCAGTGAGACCTTGAAGTGTTCAGCGCAGTGTGAAGTGGATGACCATTACGCCACCACACCATTCGTTGTGCTGACAGCAGTTCACTGTCCCATTCATTGTGGCCGGCCTTCCCAAATACCTGTTAGACAGACTCCAACGAATTCAGAATAACGCTGCCAGACTCATTTGCAGAGCTTCTAAATTTGACCATGTTTCTCCTCTCCTTCAGTCTCTCCACTGGTTGCCTGTTTCTGATCGAATAGACTATAAGCTATGCACTCTGACCTTTTCTGCAGTCAACGGATCTGGCCCCAAGTATCTTTCTGAACTCATCCATATCTATACCCCGTCTCGCCAGCTCCGTTCTTCCTCTGATACTCGACTTCTCAGGATACCTCACGTCAGAAGTAAGACCTATGGACACAGATCGTTTTCTTTTCAATCGCCAAAGACGTGGAACAAGCTCCCTGATAACCTCCGTCATTCTGATTCCCTCGCATCTTTTAAATCTCGTCTCAAAACTCACCTTTTCCCTCAGCAATAAGTTCAATTGTGGCAGGTCCACAACTACATGCATGTATATGAATGTGTATTGTGTGTGCGTGTGTTTATGTAAGTTTGTGCCTGCCTATGTGTGCGTATTTGTTAGGGTAGCTGTTAGATACACATGTATGTTAAAATGTATGTATGCAGTGTGTGTGTGTGTGTGCGTGCGTGCGTGTGTGTGTGCGCGTGCGTGCGTGCGTGCGTGTGTGTGTGTGTGTGGTCACATTTTGGTGTGTGTATGTAACATAGATATAATGTTTTATGTTATCAAAAGCGTTTTTGTAAAGCACCTAGAGCAGATTTCTGGATAGTGTGCTATATAAGTATCCATTATTATTATTATTATTATTATTGTCCGAAGGCAGCACTGAACAACGGCCACCTCTCTCCCCCAAGTGGACACACCACGTTCACACAAAACACACGGCCACCTCTCTCCCCCAAGTGGACACACCACGCTCACACAAAACACACGGCCACCTCTCTCCCCCAAGTGGACACACCACGCTCACACAAAACACACGGCCACCTCTCTCCCCCAAGTGGACACACCACGCTCACACAAAACACACGGACACCTCTCTCCCCCAAGTGGACACACCACGCTCACACAAAACACACGGCCACCTCTCTCCCCAAAGTGGACACACCACGCTCACACAAAACACACGGCCACCTCTCTCCCCCAAGTGGACACACCACGCTCACACAAAACACACGCAGATACGAAGCACAATCACACACACACTCCCTCAACTCTCTTTTCACCGTCCCCCGTGTGTTGGATAATTACGTTTCTTTTCACATTGAGTGATAGGACACCCCGACCAGCCACAAGTCATGTGTTCTGACTGACTCTCTCTCTCTCTCTCACACACACACACACACACACACTTTCTCACACGTGCGCTCGCTCGCACACACACACACACACACACGGTAGTGGTCATTGGGGGTGGTGTTATGGGGAAGGGGAGGGGGGGGGGGAACTGAACTGAAGACCATCGTGTATCCCTTCCTGTCCGTTCCACCCCCCCCCCTTTGCTTACACACACACACACACACACACACATACAGAGGTGACCGTGAACAACAAGATCAGGAAGAGATGAATTAACACAACCGACAGATAATAGACATCTGCTTACAAAAGGTCGATAGGCAATATAAAGGTTGAAAAGGTTATAATTATATGGATATATACATACAAAATAAACAGATTGTCTGAAATACAAAGCTTAGCAAAAAGTAAAAGCGGTGCATCGAGTTTGCGTAAAAGTATTGTCCATAGTCAGTTGTCTTTGAAATCAGTTCAACACGGTGAGCCGTACACTTATCTCATCCAAGACAATCATCTGTGCAGTATACAAAATGCCCAATATCACATGTGTGTGTGTGTGTGTGTGTGTGTGTGTGTGTGTGTGTGTGTGTGTGTGTGTGTGTGTGTGTGTGATCTTCCTGATTTTGTATTTATTCACATGTTTACAAACGAACATGTATTCAAATAACTCATATTTTTTTATAGTTAGGATAATTACTGTTTATCTCTGTGGTTTATGTTTAAGCCATTTTGTAAGCTGTGTAAACTTGTTGCTGCTGCCTGAATCACGCATTATATGTACTTTGTGAGTTCTAATTAATGACAGTTACCTCCCCCCCCCTCCCCCGTCCAAGGAGACCGGAAAATGGGGTATTGTCACTTCTTTTCTTTATTATCATTATATCATTATTATCATTTTGTTTTAAAATTTATTTATGTATTTTTTTATTTTTTTATTTTTTTTATTATTAAATTATTATTAATATTTTCTCTCTTCACTTATTATTACTATATTTTTTAAATTTTTTATTTTAAAAAAATATTTATTGATTGATTGATTGTTATTTTTACTTTATTTATTTTAATTTCTTTCTTTTTTTTCTTCTTTTTTTTTCTCTCTCAAGGCCTGACTAAGCGCGTTGGGTTACGCTGCTGGTCAGGCATCTGCTTGGCAGATGTGGTGTAGCATATATGGATTTGACCGAACGCAGTGACGCATCCTTGAGCTACTGATACTGATACTGATACTTCTTTTTTGTGCCCGACATTTTACCCCTTCCCCCCTCTTAGAAGGAGCCCGGTTAAAAAAAAAAAAGAAAAAAAAAAGAAAAAAGAAAAAGAAGTTTCAGTCATTTTTTATCCTTGCTGTGCCTGCGCCGGGATATGTGCCCTCGGAAGGAGGCCTGGATCATCGTGGCCGCGCCCAGTACCGCGGGGTCGTTCAGGTCGATGTCAACCTCCTCCTCCGTTTCCGCTGCTGCTGTTGTTGTTTCTCCACTCTTCCCGTCGTCCGCTGCGGGCTGGGTCGTCTCTGTCTCGTTGTCGGAGGGCGGCGGCGCGTCTGTTGCCGGTGTCGCGTCTGTCTCTGTCTGCTCGACTTGGGGGGTGGGTTCTTCGGCAACTTCAATGGTGGCTTGACTGCTCTGTGGGTCGGTGGGGGGGAAAAAACGAGAGCAAAATTTCTTTAATCACGCGGAAGTGGTTTTATTATTACGGGTGAAAGTAAAATGGGTCGTGGAGGACGGACATGGTTGAAATGGGTGGGTAAGGTGGTGCTCTCTCTCTCGTCTCTCTCTCTCTCACACACACACACACAAACACACACACGTGCGCGCGCGAGTACACACACACACACGCATACACACTCATCTTTCTAAGTTTTTCTCTCATGGACACATGCATGCGCGTTTCAATTTTGTTTCTCCTCTCTCTCTCTCTCTCTCTCACTCTCTCGGGGCATGCGCAAGATGGCGACCAGTAAGCAGCTGACGGGAATGTTCTCCTTTTCAAAGAGGATTTCAAGGCGTTTTCCAAACATTACAGTGAAGTGCGTTGTTGGTGGGAAGTAACATTGTGTGTGGACACTGAAAAGACAACAAAATGATCGATGTGAACATGTGGAGGGCTAGAATTGGCCTTTTTCTCCGGTCAGTGAAAAGTGGGTCATCTGTCAGGCATGGGACAGTACAGGTGAGCGGCGACACAGTTGACGTGACACTCAGTGACATTCTCATAGCATGTGTTTTGCTTCTTGCATTGGTGAAGATTTTCTTCTGTGTGTCTTCGAACATATATATGATGAACAATGTACCTTTGCAATGGACAATCCTCGACCAAACAATAAATACAGGGACAATGCCATATGACGAGGAAGTGAGTCAGGAATATGTCAGGTCAAACCAGGTCAAGTTTGCCATGCACGTGCCGGTGGTGTTTTCCATGTGTGCTGTCAACGCTGTGCTGTCAGTGTGGAGAATCCTGCTGAGCAATGACGTAGAGGAGAATCCAGGGCCCCTTCACGGGCAGCACGGAAAAGACAGTCAGAAAAGTGGGTCAGAGGAGACACCAGTGGAGGGGGATACCACTTTCACTTCACAAGCTGTGTCGGAAATTCTGGCGGCTCTCCAACTCCAAAGTCAGCAGTTCAAAGCACAGTTTGAGGAACAGACTAGACAACTGAGACAACACAGAGAGGAACAAACAAAACAGCATCAAGCCATCAGAGAAGAACTGGGTGACATAAAACATGATTTAGGAAAAGTAGCTGAGAAGTGTGAAGAAATAAATCTGCGATGTGACAAACTGGAACACGAGAGCAGTCAGTTGCGGGGCAGGGTGGACGAAGTGTCTGCTGATCTCACTGACTTGTATGCGGAAAACAGGGAAGAGAGGGAGGAGGCTGCGAGGATGTCATCAACGGTAGAGGAAATGAAAGAAGAACTGGGCAAAATCAATGAAGAGATAGACAGATTAGAGGAGTTTTCGCGGAGAGACAACCTTAGATTGTTCGGCATTCCTCCCTTAAGTCCGAGTGAAAAAGAGGACTATGATTCATGTGCCAGAGCAGTATGTGAGGTGCTCAACAAGGTAGAAGAGAAGAGAGAGTGGATAGAAGAAGACATCGTGCGAGCACATCGAGTGGGACAGGCGAAGCCAGGAGAACCAAAGACAATGACAGTGAAGTTTAAGCGTTGGAGAGACAAAATGATGCTGATCAAAGACAGACAGTTGAGAACAAAGTTAGAGGATAGAGGGGTGAGAGTGGCAAACGACTTGACCAGGAGACAAGCAGGCATGGTAGCGGCAGCAAAGAGAGAAGGGAAGGTGGCGTTCTTTGTGAGGGGAAAGCTGACGATCGGACCTCGCAGACCAGATTCCAGGCATCATGCTGAAGGGACGGCTGGTTCCAGTGCTGTACCACAGAGCAACATCAGTCCCACCCCCACCCCTAGCCCCACCCGCACCCGCTATGGCCTTGATCACAGTCACCCCTCCCTTCTCCCCACCCAGGAATTCCCACCCATCGTCACTGGTGACGTCAGTCGAAAGGGTTCCCCGCCATGTGACCGGGCTGCAGCCAATGGCAGTGGCGTCTCAACAGGTCGGACTCGTGACGACAACACGGACCCCGCTCCACGTGCAGCTGACCGAAGTGACACCGGTGACAGCGCTCACTCCCGCAGTGACAGCAGCACGCGTGTTGGCAGGCAGGGCGTGGGGCGTCGTTCAGTTGGTCGTTCAAGCTTGACGGGCAGAGGTGGACAGCAAGCAGGTATCCATGGTTACTTGAGAGGGCAGCCCCGTCATCTGAACAAGTCACCTGCTGGGAGCAGTGGCCGGACTTTGCGGTCGAACAGTTGTAAATAGGACAGGCCTGATCATCAAGTGTCGGAATTAACATTTCTGAATTATAATGTAGAAAATTTGTACAGCAAACTTACAGACGTTTCTTTCGTGAATTTTATTACAAACTATGATTTCGTGTGTCTGACAGAGACGTTCGTGAATGATTCATTTGATTTTAGTTCAATCTTTATTGATTATATAAAATTCAGTGCCCCTGCGAAAAAATTATCAGCTCATGGAAGACATTCAGGAGGGGTTTTATTACTGATAAGAAAGCAATTTGCTCAGTTTGTTAAAGAAATTCAGTTAAATTGTGACAATGTGGTGGTTGTGCATATTGATAAATGTGTGTTTGGTGTTGATAAAGATGATGTTCTTGTTGCCTGCTATGTTGTGCCTGAGGGTGGGCCAGCTTACATTCACACACAATTAAAAGATGGAATTCTTATCTTAGAAGAAAATATTTTAGAATCAGTTCGTAATGATAATGTTTATTTTGTTGTCTGTGGAGATTTGAATGCCAGGACAGGTAATGAGCAACCCAAAGAGGAACAAATGGTTAGTTATATACAGAGTATGGATGATGATAATGATGATGATGATTATGTTTGTGGAAAGCGTTGTTCGAAAGATACAGTTATTAACAGTTTTGGCAAATCCTTGTTAGATTTTTGTTTTTTGTTTGATCTTTTCATCATGAATGGATCCTGTATTACTGATTCAGAGGGAGAATTTACTTTTGTATCTCCTCATGGATGCAGTGTTATTGATTATTTTCTGGTGTCTAGAGAAATTGTTTCAAACTGTGATTTAAAAATAAACGATTCTCTTTTTTCATGGCATCTGCCAGTTCAGCTCACATGGAAACAATGTATTGACAAAAAAGTTATACAATTTGTAGCACAATGTGGCGAGGAAAGGGTGGTGTGGTCAGAGGAAAATATACAGACTTTTAAAGATGAACTAACTTCTGATGAGTTTAAAATGTGCATGAATACAGTCATGGAGACTCTGGTTACAGATATCAACAAATCTATTGAGCTCTTTGTCAATGCATTTTATGGAGCTGCTGCATGCATGGTTAGGACAGTGGGCAGAAAAAAGAAAACAGTTAACGAATGGTTCGACAATGAATGTAGGCAAAAGAAAAGACAGGTTAGGAGATTGTTGCAAAAGTTTCAAAGAGCTAAAACAGTTGAAGGAAAAGCTGAAGTGAAAAACATTTATGTAGAAGAAAGAAAACAGTATATTAAGTTAAGGAAAGAGAAGAAAAAAGATTTTGATGAAAAGAAACTACAACAGTTAAAAGAATCAATAAAAGATTCAAAAATGTTTTGGGCAACTATTAGATCAGTCAATAGGAAATCAGTCATTTATAATGAAATCACTTCACAGCAATGGTATGATCATTTTTACCATGTATTTAATTCTTTTGATGGGGGGCAGGACACCGCAGATACAGGAGAAGAAGAAGAAGAAGAAATCTTTAATGAACCTTTGTTTAATGACCCTATAACTATAGATGAAATTAAGGCCAGTGTAAGAAGTCTGAAAAATGGAAAAAGTGCCGGCCCAGATAAGATAATCGGTGAGATGCTGAAGAATGTCGATGCAATTGTTATTGATTTTCTTGTGTCACTATTTAACAAATTGTTTGGTGATGGATTATTTCCGACAAATTGGTGTAAATCCATTATTGTACCAATTCATAAGAAAGGAGACACTAATAATCCAGACAACTATAGGGGTGTAGCTCTAACAAGCGTAATTAGTAAAGTATATACACATATTTTAAATAGAAGGCTTGTCCAGTGGGCCGAAAGAGAGGAAATAATTGTTGAAGAACAAGCAGGATTCAGAGTAGGATTTAGTACTGTAGATAATATTTTTACTTTATATGCTTTGGTTCAAAAATTTCTTATGAAGAATACTAAGTTATATGTTGCTTTTGTTGACTTTAAAAAGGCATTTGACTCCGTGAACAGAAATGTATTGTGGCATGTTTTGAGAAAAACTGGTGTTAATGGGAAATTGTACAATGCACTGCGAGGTATATACAATTCAGTCATGGCATGTGTGCGCGAAAAGGGAGTATATTCTGATTTCTTCAGTTGCCCCCGTGGGGTAAAACAAGGCTGTCTCTTAAGTCCTCAACTATTTGCATTCTTAATAAATGAATTAGCTATTGAAATGTCAGAGAAAGGTAGGCATGGTATTCAGTTAATCCCTGGTGCTGTGGAAATATTTTTGCTGATGTTTGCAGATGATGTGATTTTGCTCTCTAGCACTGTAGTTGGATTACAGAATCAGCTTAATGTATTAAAAAACGAAGCAGATAAATTACAGTTAACTGTTAATATGGATAAGACTAATATTATTGTTTTTCGTAACGGAGGTTATTTATCACAGTGGGAAAAATGGTTGTATGGTAATGTAGAAGTACGAGTCATTAACGTATACAAGTATTTAGGAATGATATTTACGACTAGGTTGAGTTTAAGAACGGGATGGTCAGAAATGTGTAGGAAAGGGAAAAGGGGAGTAACAGAAATTCTAAAATCTACTAAGAAACTGAGAACAATTGATCCAGCTTTATTTTGGAAGTTATTTGATACTCAAATACAACCAGTGATAACTTATGCAGCAGAAGTATGGGGCCTTGAAGAAAATCTTGAAATGGAAAAAGTTCACACCTTTGCCATAAAGAGATTCATGAATATTCCATTACACTCGTCTAATACGATGGCATACGGTGACTCTGGAAGGTATCCTCTTTATATTAAAACTTTTGTTAAATGTATCAAGTATTGGTTAAGACTTACTCAGCTCCCTACAAACAGGTTGTGCAGACAGGCATATGACATGTTACTTCAGCAGTTTGAGTTAGGTAATTGTAACTGGGTGGGTAAAGTTAAACGAGTTCTTTCAGTAAATGGATTTGGTATTGTATGGCTGAGTCAGGGAGTTGGGGATGAAAGAGGGTTTCTATCAGAATTTAAAGATCGCTTAGCGTCTTGTTATAAACAGAACTGGCATTCTAAAATGGAAGATGATGTGAAGTATTCTTGGTTCTATTCCTTTAAAACTATTTTACAACCGGAGAAATTTTTAGTGGTAGTCACCAATAAATGGCACAGAGATATGCTAGCAAGATTCAGAAATAGAACCTTAGGTTTAAAAGCTAATAAAAGATGGTTTGATCTCGAGGGTTTAGCTGATTGTATGTGTACAGTGTGTATGGAGGATGTGAGAGAGGATGAAGATCAT
The DNA here is from genome assembly GCF_041734735.1 of Babylonia areolata. Classification (NCBI taxonomy): domain Eukaryota; kingdom Metazoa; phylum Mollusca; class Gastropoda; order Neogastropoda; family Buccinidae; genus Babylonia; species Babylonia areolata. The sequence goes on along the minus strand of NC_134902.1, from coordinate 2,234,828 downwards.
TTTTTATTTCATTGTAATGCTTACGAAGACATTAGAGCCAAGACACGACTTTTTCGTATTGCTGCTGAGAAAAGACATGACGTGCGTAGTCTGTTATCCACTGAAAATGATGAAATTAGTATTTTGCTTGCCAAATACATAGCAGAAGCTGTTAATATCAGGAAAAGGAAAATAAATAGTAATAACACGTAACATCACTAGTTATATGATTAGCCTGGTACAGCTGTATACACTTGATGGTCACATTGAAATGTTTATAGTCTGTTGTATGTTTCACTACTATGGTGTGCGTACGTGTATTGGCACATACATAAATGTACGATTAAGTAATTTGTTTTGTTAATTCAGTTATTGACATTATTTGCTTTATTTATTGTTGTTTTCTTTCATTCAGTTCAAGGACGCTGCAACTTAGAATTGACCCCCTTGACATAAGGGCTGTAGCTAGGCCAATGTCAATAAAAAGCGTCTGAAGCGTCTGAAGCGTCTCTCACTCTCTCTCTCTCTCACTCTCTCATATATTATTAATTTTGCGCTCATTACAGGATCTTTAACGTGCGTGTTGATCTTCTGCGTGCATATACACAAGAAGGGGGTTCAGGCACTAGCAGCACATATGTTGACCTGGGAGATAGGAAAAAATATCCACCAGGTGGGACGGGAATCGAACTCAGGAAACGGGGGAGAACCCAGCAGTCTAACCAGCTGACCACAGCACCCACAATAACCTTCAAAATGAGTGAAAACCACCAGGTCACAACATCTATAAATGATAACATTGTTTCGCCTGTGCGTGAACATTGCCGTTAAAATAGGTTCCTGGATTTAGGATAGGACTTTACCCTTCAGGGTACTAAAAGAGGACTTCACCCTACCTCTTTCTGAAGCTCTTTGAAGGAGTAATAGTCACCCTACCTGTTCCTTGAAGGAGTAATTGTCACCCTACCTGTTCCTTGAAGGAGTAATTGTCACCCTACCTGTTTCTGAAGCTCCTTGAAGGAGTAATTGTCACCCTACCTGTTCCTTGAAGGAGTGATTGTCACCCTACCTGTTCCTTGAAGGAGTAATTGTCACCCTACCTGTTCCTTGAAGGAGTAATTGTCACCCTTCCTGTTCCTTGAAGGAGTAATTGTCACCATACCTGTTCCTTGAAGGAGTAACTTTCACCCTACCTGTTTCTGAAGCTCCTTGAAGGAGTAACTTTCACCCTACCTGTTTCTGAAGCTCCTTGAAGGAGTAGCTGTCACCCTACCTGTTTCTTGAAGGAGTAACTGTCACCCTACCTGTTTCTGAAGCTCCTTGAAGGAGTAATTGTCACCCTACCTGTTCCTTGAAGGAGTAATTGTCACCCTTCCTGTTCCTTGAAGGAGTAATTGTCACCCTACCTGTTCCTTGAAGGAGTAATTGCCACCCTTCCTGTTCCTTGAAGGAGTAATTGTCACCAGACCTGTTTCTGAAGCTCTTTGAAGGAATGATTGTCACCCTACCTGTTCCTTGAAGGAGTGATTGTCACCATACCTGTTTCTTGAAGGAGTAATTGTCACACGACCTGTTCCTTGAAGGAGTGATTGTCACCCTACCTGTTTCTTGAAGGAGTAATTGTCACCCTACCTGTTCCTTGAAGGAGTGATTGTCACCCTACCTGTTTCTTGAAGGAGTGATTGTCACACGACCTGTTTCTGAAGCTCTTTGAAGGAGTGATTGTCACCCTACCTGTTCCTTGAAGGAGTGATTGTCACCCTACCTGTTCCTTGAAGGAGTAATTGTCACCCTACCTGTTCCTTGAAGGAGTGATTGTCACACGACCTGTTTCTTGAAGGAGTGATTGTCACCCGACCTGTTCCTTGAAGGAGTGATTGTCACCCTACCTGTTTCTTGAAGGAGTGATTGTCACACGACCTGTTTCTGAAGTTCCTTGAAGGAGTAATTGTCACCCTACCTGTTCCTTGAAGGATTAATTGTCACCCTACCTGTTTCTGAAGCTCTTTAAAGGAGAAGTTGTTGTAGAAGCGGTCCTCGGAGTGGGCTCCATGCACGGCGGGGTCATGCCCTGTCTCCTCCCGGATCTTCAGCAGCCTCTGCATGAAGTCGTGGCTGTAGGTCACGATGTCCGCAGGGTCGTCCCGAATCACCTCCCTGCTCAGCACCCACATCACGTTGCTGAACCCCCTCGGGGCCCGCAGCTTGGTGTTGGAAAAGGGCACCGACATTGTGTTGTCTTCACAAGGAGATTTGGGCGTTCCGTGCAGAGAGTGTTCGCTCTTCTGTCAGTTTCGGCCTTTCTGTTTTGATCTATCTTCTTTATTACACAACTCTTATCTTTCTTTTTTTTTTTCATGTGTTTTTCATTTCCACTTGCTGGTTGAGTGTTTTCAGTTATCACCTGATCCTGATAACGAAATTACTGCTGTGATTTGTCGCAGGGTTCTTGTGTTATGATTATCTTATCTAACTGGAAAAGATTACGTTCTAATTTGACTTGGCTCTTTTTGTGTGCAAAACACAACACCACTGTCATGTCTGTTCACTAAGCTGGCGATACACGCTGCGTCCTTTCCTGCAGAAGTCCACTTCCTCGTCCAGACCAACTTTGAGTCAGGTTCCGGAGTTGTTTTAAAACGGTACGAGTCAAACACCCTGGAAAGCTGCGTTCAGCCAAACACCCTGGAAAGCTGCGTTCAGTCAAACACCCTGGAAAACACCCTGGAAAGCTGCGTTCAGTCAAACACCCTGGAAAACTGCGTGCAGTCAAACACCCTGGAAAGCTGCGTTCAGTCAAACACAATGGAAAGCTGCGTTCAGTCAAACACCCTGGAAAGTCGCGTTCAGTCAAACACCCTGGAAAGCTGCGTTCAGTCAAACACAGTGGAAAGCTGCGTTCAGTCAAACACCCTGGAAAGCTGCGTTCAGTCAAACACAATGGAAAGCTGCGTTCAAACACCCTGGAAAGCTGCGTTCAGATAGGTCTCACTTATGCGGAAAGCAGCGTAAAACCCTGTCCAGGGCAGTCCATTCCTGTCGGCAGTTATCCTACAAACCTGCAGGTAAGCTACGTCAGTGTCACGGTCAGTCGCTGCTTCCTTTGCAGCCCCACACACCCACACCGACACAAAAAGTGAACCGAGGCCGTCTAGTCGAACGTCATCGTGCTGTGACGCAATTAAATTTTTATCGCAACGCAACGTGGGCTTTCTCTCTTTTGTGACGTAATCGGAGAGCGCATTAATGACTGATTGTACGTCTGTGGGCGAAACTTGGAGAAGCTTTTTTCACCTGATAACGCGACACTAATCGTACAAAACATTTCTAAGCTACAATTTTACGACATGTCCGACGAAGACAACGAAGATGGAAGAAGGAAGAGGTAATAGCAATCTTTAAAAAAAGAAAAAAAGAAAGAAAAATTATATTAAAAAAAAAGGTTCCAAAGTGGATCCTGGAAATTACCGACCACAAAGTTTAAAAAAGAAAAATAAGCTGTATTAGTGCAAAGGTTTAAAATTAATCATTCGCGATGATATGATTAAGTACTTTACTATCAATAACTTGTACTTTGACTGTCAGAATGGTTTCAAAAATAAAAGATCGTGTGTAACGCAACTATCAGGAGTAATGGGAGATTTAACAGCAAGATTAGATAATGGAGACATAAGTAATCAAATATTAGATCTATATTATATATGTTTTATGAAGGCGTTTGATTTAGTTCTTCGAAAAAAAAAGTTGACTGAGCTGGAAGCATATCCTATAAAAGGTAAACTCCTTGTTGGATAAAGACCTTTTTAACACGTAGAATGCACAGAGTAAGACTTGGAAACTACTCTCAAGAAGCCGACGTTTTAATTGGCATTGCACAAAGCAGTATAGTATACATACATGGTCCTGTTGTTTTTACAATATTTATCAGTGATCTACCAGAGAATGTGAAAAGCACATGTAAAATCTTTACAGATGATATAAAGCCATACAATATCTCCTTTTATCATATTGATAAATACACATTTACAAAATTGTGCAAAAGCCCTGGTTGAGCCTCATACAGATTATGGAAAGTCAGTATAGTACCCATTCCTCAAAAGACACGCGGTTGCATTGGGAAAAGGGAAAATCTTATTTTTAGCGTCTTAAATTCAGGAACCTATTTTAGCGGCAACTTTTGTGCATGAATAAAACGATATTACCATTAGTAGATGTAACCCACTACCAGTGGATTTCTACTCTTATTGTGTACGTTATTTTACTCAGTTTTGGTGCAAGTCACAAAACCAACGTGCCTCTACTTTCTTTATCTTGCTCGCTCCCGGTTTTGGTCACACAAACCATGAAAATATAACCAATAGCTGCAATAATTTAGGACGTTAAAATAAGACATACAGCCACCAAAATAGTTGATTAAACAACAGTCAAGATACTTGCTATTGCCTTCATTGAAAGGAAGAAGATTAAGAGGAGATTTAACCCAGACATACAAAATATTGAAGAACATTGATAATATCAGTGCAAATAACATAATTGTTAACAGTTCCTCTGATAAAACAGGAAACAGTGGAGCGAAACTTTGTTGAAGATATTGTAACACTAACATCGGCAAGTTCACTTGTACTAACCGATCTCATACTGGAACAGTCTGAACAGTAACATGAAAACTGCACAAAATCTTAACAAGTTCAAACATGTGTTCGATTGTGACGCCAAAATACAGCAATGTTTTCAAGATTTTGATGGGTAGGACCTGGTCCCCACTGGTGATAAATGGATATCAGGGTAGGCATGATAAGCAAATCACCAAAGAAACTCTGTAAACAAGGTCGAAGGGCAGCGAGGTCCAAATAATTAGCCCCTACTACTACTGCTGCTACTAATTTGTATTCATATAGCGCTGAATCTTGAACAGAGATAAATTAAAGCGCTTTCACACCAGTCATTCACACACATGCATAACTCTAAGCTTGAGAAACTGAAGACCAAGAAAAGGCAGGGGAGGGAGGCTGTCTCGGGAAGAGGTGGGTTTTAAGGCCTTGACAGACTGCTGCTACTGCTACAGCTACTGCTGCTGTTGCTACCACCGTAAGAAATCGAAGAAAAAGAACTGAATAATTTTTTTTTTTTTAAAGTAATGACTTCTTTTTTTTAATGGCGTCCAGTACCTACAACGTGGAGCCTAAACAGCCGAGCGCCAGACTGCGTGTCCCCAAAGGGTTCTTCAGCGTGATGGAGGTGTTCGTCAGAGCGCTGCTAAAGAACAAGCCTATGGACGTGTTTGACTACGGCGCTAGGCTGTTCGAGAAGCTGCTCCAGATTCGCACGACCACGGGACACGACCCAGCCGTCCACGGGATGGCGACTGAAGACGGCTTCAACATACACACTCGGGTGATCACTGTCGTCATCATCGTCATCGTTATCATCATCATCATCGACGTCATTATCATCGTCATCAACATCATGATTGTGGTTGAGCTGTCCTCGTGAAGGCAGCGTACAGACACGATACAAATTTAGCGCATGCACACACACACACACACACACACACACACAAATGCCCTGTCTCTCGAACAAATCCAGTGTGATAAATAGAATTGTGCAGCCAACAACCATCTACTTGAATATCTAGTCATCAGCCCCATCCACATGTAATATGCAGCTTCTGTTCAAACGTGTGTGTGTGTGTGTGTGCAGTGCGTGCATGCGTGAGAATGCACAAGTTTTTATATTGATATGCACTTGTATGCATCTTATTTCTACTGTATCTGTGTTTGTGTATGATTTTCGATATATGTTCGTATCTTGTTATGTACTATCCCACCCAATATTCCTTGTGACCCCGGTACACTTGGTAATAAAGACATATTCTGTTCTATTCTGTTCTATTCTAAATAGATGTGAAACCATAGAATAGCGACCAACTGTGGAATGGATGTGCCATATATCTTATGAGGAAGAGAATGCTTAAAATGTGTTTTGTTTAAAAAAAGAATATTTTTATTCATAGGTTTGTTTTAAAGGATTTGAGAGGGGACCGTGAGGGACATAGAGAGAGCGAGAGAGAGAAAGGCAGTGACTTTCAGGCATGTACAGCTGAAGAATTGAACGCCACTTCCGGGTTTCTCTGCGTTTTCAGTGCGGGAAACCCAACTGCAAGAAGTGCAAGAAACGCAGGAACACCCTGCGCTTCAAGTCGTTCAGCATCCCGCGGGGCAGTATCGACGTGGGTCTCAAGCGAGCGTCTGAAGCTGGCTCCAAACTCCAGCTGGCGGAAGGGCTGGTGGAGAGTCGCGTGTAGAGAGAGAGAGAGAGAGAGACAGAGAGAGAGAGAGTCTTGGTGTCCGCTGGACTGTATGGGGCTTCGGATCTCTGTGCTAGACAGGGATCAGTGGACATTATGTGTGTGTGTGTGAAGGGAGGAGGGGGTTGGGGGGGGGCTGTATATCTGTAAGTGATGGTAAAAATATGTATGTGTATATTGGGGGGGGGGGGGGGGGGAGCAGTGAGTGTGTGTGTGTGTGTGTGCCTTCTAAAAACAGATTTAAAACTTGAGAAAATGGCCAGTGCTGTGTCAATGAATTTGATCTTTTTATGGCTTTTCTATCTCATTACTTTTTGTTGTTGTTGTTGTTTTTATTGGATTAGCTTTAATATATAATGTGGGGATTAGAGTGGTGGAGTTTAGCGTGGAGAAGTTTAGCATAGAAACCTGTGGGGAGAAGAGTGGTGAAGTTTAGCATAGAAATCTGTGGGGATTATAGTGGTGGAGTTTAGCATAGAAATCTGTGGGGAGAAGAGTGGTGGAGTTTAGCATAGAAATCTGTGGGGATTAGAGTGGTGGAGTTTAGCATAGAAATCTGTGGGGAGAAGAGTGGTGAAGTTTAGCATAGAAATCTGTGGGGATTATAGTGGTGAAGTTTAGCATAGAAATCTGTGGGGATTAGAGTGGAGAAGTTTAGCATAGAAATCTGTGGGGACAAAAGTGGTGGAGTTTAGCATAGAAATCTGTGGGGAGAAGAGTGCTGAAGTTGTGACTGGAATTCTATTAAAAATCGTAATCATCAAGATTGATTCGAGTGTGTTTCATTACAGTTGCACTGATGATTAACGGCAAGTAAAGACTGATTCATTTCACTGTTTGGCATGCATGTATGTGTGCATACAGTACTCAATCATACATCATTACAAGTGACATGCGTTGATAAGTCTTCTCAAGACTCACAGACATTCAGGCACACCAGTCTGGTACACACAATCAGCTGAGCTGTTTATCCAAAAATGCATTTGTCTGTTCCTTTATCAGGTTAAAATCTGTATTTCTTTTAGGGAAACCTGTAAGTTCCTTATATTTAACAACTGGCCAGAGGATTAACACACACATACCTGCTTTCTCTTTAGAAACTGGTAGTGCTGTAAATTCTTTATATAAGTATTTGCTTTTATTTACATTTGCATGCCCCCACCTCCGTCCCCTTTTTTTCAGCTTTTGTTTTTATTTTCCCATTTTATAACACATAGACAATTGACAAGATGACATAAAGTGAATAAGAACATATATTGGAAAAGGAGGGAAGACAAATTCGACAAAAACACAGTAACAGCTGAAAAAAGCAAGAAAAAAAAGCAAAGCCGACATAAGTGACATACGTATATAATAGTCTAAGCATAACAACTGTGAATGGTTGTAAAAGTCAGTTGAATAAATCTTCAAATATGATAAAAGATATCCATATCCCTCAAAGTATAATCATCAATTTATATATATAATATACACACATACATATAATTATATACATACATACATATCAACTTGCACTCTTTTTCAAACATCTACCTCAGTGAATTTTTCTTTTTAAAGACAACGACTATCTTTTCTTTTCTTTGTCCACTATCTCTGGGTAGCGTGCAAATGATAAAAAGTTTGGCATTTTCCTTCCAAGAAAGTCCATAGGCAAACCACCAAACATTCAGGGTTGGCAACCGCACAAATCACGAATTCTTGTTAACAAGGATGAGGGAAAGACAAATGTTTTCGAGCGCCTTTCAATCACGTTGATGCGGCAGGAAGGTGAGTGGGGGAGTGGTGAGAGTGTCATGTGTAAACGTCTGGTTTCCACCCGGTGAAGTAGGTTGCCGCCTCAGTACAGCTGCTGAGGAGATGGCGGTGAATTGAAGTGCCGCCTCAGTACAGGTGCTGAGCAGACGGCGGTGAATTGAAGCAGATTGCCGCCTCAGTACAGGTGCTGAGCAGACGGCGGTGAATTGAAGCAGATTGCCGCCTCAGTACAGCTGCTGAGTAGACGGCGGTGAATTGAAGCAGATTGCCGCCTCAGTACAGGAGCTGAGCAGACGGCGGTGAATTGAAGCAGATTGCCGCCTCAGTACAGGTGCTGAGCAGACGGCGGTGAAGCAGATTGCCGCCTCAGTACAGCTGCTGAGTAGACGGCGGTGAATTGAAGCAGATTGCCGCCTCAGTACAGGAGCTGAGCAGACGGCGGTGAATTGAAGCAGATTGCCGCCTCAGTACAGGTGCTGAGCAGACGGCGGTGAAGCAGATTGCCGCCTCAGTACAGCTGCTGAGTAGACGGCGGTGAATTGAAGCAGATTGCCGCCTCAGTACAGGAGCTGAGCAGACGGCGGTGAATTGAAGCAGATTGCCGCCTCAGTACAGGTGCTGAGCAGACGGCGGTGAATTGAAGCAGATTGCCGCCTCAGTACAGGTGCTGAGGAGACGGCGGTGAATTGAAGTAGGTTCCGCCTCTGTACAGGTGCTGACGGACTGCGAAGGCCACGAAGCGGACACATTATTACCATAGTTATGACCGAGGAGCCAGTCCTGTGGGAAACCAGAAATGCCTACGGGATTGTTTTGCTATAACCGAGTTGCTACTAACTGACGACTACTTAGGAATAAAACAGAAGACCTCTGACTGGGAACCAGTGCTTTCCTTTACTCTAACCGCCGAAATTGCTGATAACCAAGTACACTGACTGTAAGCGGGGTGTACTGTACCTGCTAACCTTATCAAACAAGTATACCCCTTTTTGTTTATCTACAGTTCAGTAAATGCAATATCCGGACAGAGAGAGTCGGTTAAAAACTGGCCCATCTTTGTGCAGTTTGCTTCAGATTTTCTGACCCAGCGTCGAAAGCTTACTTCCCAGTGGACTTGACCACTGCCTTCCAATCTAAGGGGAGTAACTCTTCAAAGTGTACATAAACAATATCCGTAGTTACTTCCCTTCTATTTCACTTGGTTTGCAATTGTCATTGTAGCAGTTGTTGCGTCACTAAATCTGGTCTTCCATTTTTCTCTCTCTCTCTTTTCCCGCAGTGCCAACGCGCGATGTTACATCTACACGTTCCCGTTCACACTGTGCTGTGTCGGATGTTGGATCTGGAACTCTCTATTCATAATATAACGAACCACAGCCTTTTTTATTTTAATAATTTATTTTTAAAGCAAAAACAAGCCATTTGAAAATTGCAGCACTGAGTTTGTATTCCGCAAGTTTTATTTTCACAAATGACAGTATATGATTCTGAACTGTTTAAACTTCAGGAAATGTAAAACTGGCTTTGGATAACCAGTCAAAACTAAATGCAGTTGTTCATTCGGTTCATGCACTTGTTTATCACGAATGTCACTTTTCTTTTATGGTTTGGTTTGGCTTCCAACAGCCAATAATTACTGCATTATGTAAAATTAAAATTAAAATTAAAAAAATTGCATGAAGTTATGCTTGATATGTTGACCTTACCGTATACAATAGAGGTTTCGCAAAAAAAGTGAAGGGCCTCTTCATAAAAGCAGGTATCACTTCATACAGTCCTGGGGATGGGTGTGGGGAAGGGTGGGGGTTGGAGGGGGGTGGTGGGTGAAGCAGATGATTTAAATCATGCAGCCTATGGTCTCTCACTGACTATGATGAATGGCAGCTTCAGGTATACAGACACCATGCACAGCTTGAAAAATTCATTTGGAAAATTAGTTTCAGCCAAACATTTTCTGTTAATTAATTCATTTATACATGATAGCTATGGATTTTCATTGGAAAAAACAAACAAAACAAACAAAAAATGAAGAAAGAATGTGTGCATTACACTGGCTACACACACCACTGTTTGCCGACAATTCAGCATTAATTCACATTGCCCCCAAGAGAACTGTTACACAGTTGTCCATCCATTACTTTTTGTGAGCCCTGTATCATGAGTTATCATTCTCCAAACAGATGTTTACGGTGGTATGTGTGTGTCTGTGTAAGACAAATTAATTACTATTTGTGTATTCATGCACTGTATGCACAGTGTATGTGGAGAGCGAGCAAATATGTCCATTGATTACAGTTTTGCGATTAATGGACCAGTTGGAAATGGAAAATAATGAGAGCCAAGTACAGCATATGCGCTTGTGTGAGTGCATGCATGTGAGTAAGACAGTTGTGTGTCAACACATGTTTATGCCTGTGTATTAGTCCAAGGAATACTTGGTGCTGGACAAAATACAACTGCCGTAGAGTTGTGATGAAGAAAGCGCACTCTGGAAACTTTGACAGATCACAATCATGATCATGACACTATGAAACAATCATCAATGTGGGCTGCTTAATGTAGAATAAAATTGACACATTTCCAGCACACAACTTTTAAGTTTGACAAACACCCATTTCTGGTGGTGAGCAAAAATATGTGAATTGAATGTACTGACAACCCCCTAATCCCATCTTCCCCGCTCTGTTCTAACTTTTGTTGTTGAACAGCAGGACTACTACTATACTTACTAATCATAATGTCAGTTTACATAGTGCCTATTTTAAAAAAAATAAGGCTCTAGGTGCTTTACAAAAAAAGGCGCGCGCACACACACATACACACACGTGAGCCATGAAGTCTTAGCCTCTTGTTTATCTATAAGTGTATTCAGTGCAAATCCAATCACAAATCAGTGGCAAAATCATGCCCAAAGTGCAAGTACTTCATTATGCAAGCTCAGAATACACAAAGCAAATGCAGGGATGAAAGGTTTGCTAAATTTCAGTGTTCATCATCATTTAATACTTCTGACAAGACTAGAAAAAAATTAGGAGACGCATGAAACAGTATTGAATCGCTCCGTAATTTTTAACTTAATGCCCATTTAGCGTTTGCTATGACTTTTTTTAAAAGTATGTAATCTTAAAATCAAAGTATTATCATAATTCCTAACTCTGAATGGATGCAGTTTGAAAATTATATCATGATAATACAAAGTTCATATCTCCCCTCTTTTTTTCTCTCTCTGTTTCACACATATGCACACACACACACATAATTATACACACTTATACAAGCATTAACACGCATACACTTTCAGAAATAGTTTGTTTTAACACACATGTAAACCATACATTCATGCCAGCATCAGGTTTTCCTTCACAGCTTCTCAATTTACACAGACAACACAGCTGACATTGTTGACAAAAACCAAATAAAACAAGAGAGGCAAGGCCTTCAAGACTCACTTGTGATAAATTAAGTCCCTTAGCATTAATTAAAGAGTAATTTCCCTTTTTTGCTATCTGCACCAAAACGTTTGCAAAATAAATAAAAATTTCATGCTTAGCAAAAGAAGTTCCTGTTTGAACAAAAAATGAAAATAATGACTCCTCTTGTTGTCGTGTCAGAATAAGAGGTCAAAGTGCCAAGTTTAGAGAATACAAAAAATATAAATATATCAGTAAATGCAGTTTGCATATAATTAGGCTTCTTTTTTTTTCTTTTTTCTTTTTTTTGTGCCCATCCCAGAGGTGCAATATTGTTTTAAACAAGATGACTGGAAAGAACTGAATTTTTCCTATTTTTATGCCAAATTTGGTGTCAACTGACAAAGTAGTTGCAGAGAAAATGTCAGTGTTAAAGTTTACCACGGACACACAGACACACGGACACACACACACAACCACACACACACAACCTAACACCAGGTTAAAACATAGACTCACTTTGTTTACACAAGTGAGTCAAAAATCATCATTCATCAAAAGAATAACAATCCTCAGCATTTTGCGTTATCCAGTGCAAGGTTTCAACAGTCTCCTCAAGACTCCTCAGGCAACCCAAGCTGCCAACACTGAAGTCTTAACTCTTCCATCCAAAAATCACAACTCCTGATGACCAAAAAAAATGTTTAGACATACCATGGATAAAGATTCCCTGATAATGTTTAGTTGTCTGGGGACAAGTTGACAGAAAACAAAACAAAACAAAACCTCTACTAGATAGGGGCAGGGGATAGGGGTGGTGCTGATAAAAACACTGGTCACAAGATTTTCCACAGAAAACGATTCTGGCCCTGGAGATCAACAGCTCCCACAAAAAAGGCCAGAGAAACCTTGCAGATTTTGCAGAAAAACTAAAGGACTGAACATCATATTTGAATCAACTTTTACATCTTGGGATGCAAAATAAAACCACCTTCCCTTTAATTTTTCATTTAAACCTTTTTCTAATTCAATTTTTCGCATGAACATAAATCACACACACACACACACACAAACAAAAAAACAACAAAAAAACACACACACAAGAAAAAAACCCCAAACAAACGCAAATGCAATCAAAGAAATGGATAAAAATATGCACCTTGATTGTGGAATTTATGTGTTAAACAAACACATGGAGATTAAGAAAAATAAAGTGCATGTCCTTGTCTACATCACATATTAAAGATATATGTGGACTGAAATGTGACAGAGGACGTATGCACATCATTATGCAGTGGGAAAAGATTCCTTCACACCCTCTCCTGTCTCCCTACACCCCAAGGAAAAGACAGGGGGAAAAGAGGAAGAAAAGAAGACAAGAGAAAAAGAGAGATAAAAGTCTTGCCTCTGAATGAAAGATCTGCCATACAGCTGGAATTTCCCCAGGTTGTGAGTGCTCTCACAGCTAAACATCAAGGATTTTTGCAGGTCGAAGCAATTTTATTGTCACCCCTGCTCTCACAGCTAAACGTCCAGGATTTTTGCAGGTTAAAGCAATTTTATTGTCACTCCAACTCTCACAGCTAAACGTCCTGGATTTTTGCAGGTTAAAGCAATTTTATTGTCACTCCAACTCTCACAGCTAAAAAACCCCCCCGATATTTTTGCAGGTTGAAGCAATTTTATTTCCATTCTCAGTCTCACAGCAAAACATCAAAAGATTTTTGCAGGTTAAAGCAATTTTGTTGTCATTCATCAAATTCAGCAATGCTGTTTTTTCTGTCTGGCGGTACAGGAGGGTGTCCAAACTGGTGTCCATCTGGAACCCCAGGAAGCAATGTCCTGATGGTGACCCCCTCACATTCACTGGGCCGGGGCATCCAGAAAGGCCGTCAGACAGCGCAGACACTGCTCGTACACCTTGTCAAAGGGGCCCATTCCCTGCAGCTGAAACAACAATGCTGTACATCTCAGGTATGTGACTTTTCTTCCTTTCATGTCTTTTGTACTGGAGTGATATTAGACAGGTACTCTCTCTCTCTCTCTCTCTCTCTCTCTCTGTGTACATGTGGGTTGGTGTGGATAAAAAAGGAATATGGAATGAAAAGGATGAATCAGAGCAGTGTAATCAACATCCCCTAAATATCAAAATAAAACATCACATGAGAGAGTTTGTGCGTATGTGGTGCCACTGTGTGTGCGCACATGTGCATGCATGTGTGTGTGTATGTGTGTGTGTGTGTGTGTGTGTGCATGCATGTGAGTGTGTGTGTGTGTGTGTGTGTGTGTGTGTGTGACTGAGAGAGACAGCTTGAGATACAGACGTAATCAAGTATGTTTCCACAAGAGTGCTCAAAGAAAAAACAAAAGTGTATGTACATGCACCAGTTCACAACAATATTATCTGCAGAGTTCTACACTTCCCAAAGTATGTAAAGATGAATGAATAAAAATGGGTAAGAATGGTATACCAGCTTCGTGAGCCTTAAGTCTCAGCAGACTGACACGTGTGACCATGGAAACATGAGGAGGGATGGGGGTGAGGTGGGGGGCGCTAAGAAACAACAGAAAACAACAACAACAACAACAAAAGAACCACCAGCAAGCTGTGCAGTGAGTGATGTAAGAAAGGATCAAGGCGAAGGGAAGCCTATCGTCTCACAAAATAGGGGTCCACAATGATTTTGTCTTTCTGTGGGTCCCAGTTTCCCAGCATCTGTAGTTTGGCTCGGCACGACTTGTCTGGCTTCAGGTGCTCCAGGTCACTGTCACACACACACACACACACACACACACACACACACATACACACACACACAGGCATGAGAACACACACACAAACACACACACACACACACACACACACGTGTAAAAAAAGCTGTATAAGCTTATTCTTTTACCCTCAATAAAGATCATTTTTACTTGACTTTACTTGACTTGACACACACATATACAACATATACATACACACACACATATATACACATATATTCATCAAAAAATCATACTATGCAGACATGCCTACCACAGAATCTATCAGTACTACAGTCTTCAAAGAGCAGCCTAAATCTAACACAGAGAAATCTATGGGACAAAAAGCAATACAACAAAATACACATTTGGCTAACTGTAAATCACATATCACTAAAAGAAGAAGAAAAAAAAGTTCAACATAATGTCAAATAATGATCTTTCAGATTTCATGGGTCAGTTATTTGGCACATCTCAGTTAATCAAACAATTCAAAACTCACAGTTTCATCACTAAATACCTGTGCACTAAACCAAACAAATGAAATTTGATGAAGATCATTGACCCATTCTGAAGGGACATGAACAAGTGTGTAACAGATGAAAATCATGTGCACAGAAAAAAAAATCTCATTTGGATGTATATTTCAAAAAGTCTTTTTCTAACTATAACAAAATATTTCATTTTGATGCATATTTCAAAACAGTATTATACTAACTATAAAAGATATCTCATTAGATGTATATTTCAAAACAGTATATTACTTATTGCATTGTATTGTATTACTCTTTTTTGTCACAACAGATTTTTCTGTGTGAAATTCAGGCTGCTCTCCCCATGGGGAGTGCGTCTCTACACTGAAAGCGCCACCCTTTTTTTGTATTTTTTTCCTGCCTGCAGTTTTTGGGTTTGTTTGTTTTTCCAATCTAAGTGGATTTTTTCCACAGAATTTTGCCAGGGACAACCCTTTTGTTGTTGTGGGTTCTTTTACGTGTGCTAAGTGCATGCTGCACACAGGACCTTGGTTTATCATCGAATCCGAATGACTAGCGTACAGACCACCACTCAAGGTCTAGTGGAAGGGGAGAAAATACTGGCGACTTTGCTCTGATTCGAACCAGTGCACTCAGATGCTCTCGCCTCCTAGGCGGATACATAACCTGTGGGCCATCGCTCCACAGCTAACTATAAAGTAAATATTTCATTACAATGTATATTTCCAAAAGGAAATTTTCTATCTAAAATTACGTTTAAATAACATACTTACTGTGACCCAACTAGTGCAGACTCCGGCAGGGGTCTGACATTCCGGTCCTGTTCAAACTACTATCCGCCTATGCAGAAAAAACGAAACTATGGCCGAAGTAGGTAACGTCCCCTTTGTCCCGCTGGCTAGCACCCTCTTTTGACGGCAATATGCCATCACCAGCGCAGCGAGCTGGGAGAACAGGAAGCGGGGAGGACGGGAGTGGATTGCGATCGCGCCTTAATTTTAGCATGATTCCCGAATCGAGCTACATAATTATGTGACCTGGTTGGAGACATAATTTGACAACAAACAAGAACGCCAGAGAATCGACAGACAGGCAGAAAATACAAAAAAACTTAGCCGTATGAAGAGCACAGGAACAGGAGTCATGATGGCTGCCGGAAAAAGAGGGCGCTAGCCAGCGGGACAAAGGGGAGGTTACCTACTTCCGGGAGGTTATCGGCCGTAGTTTCGTTTTCTCCACATAGGCGGATAGTAGTTTGCACAGGACAGGAATGTCAGACCCCTGCTGGAGTCTGCACTAGTTGGGTCACGGTTAAGTATGTGTAATGACTAACTAGTAGCAAGTGCATGTCTTTTTAATGAAAGCTTTATATAGATATAGTAACAAACACTCCATGGTATCTCTCTGTAGGCTGATGAAAACAGGATGACTGTGTGCTATTTTCTCAGAATAATTTCTTCTCCAAGCTCGCTGTTTGCAAGACAAGGAAACACAAAATGTAATTCATCCTCCCCCACGAAGGCAACACAATGCGTTAGACAGGAAGACAATTCAAGACTGGTTCCACTTACGACATGTTTTCCTCATCCATTCCAAAGATGATGTCAAACTTCCTGTAGTCTTCCTTCGTCAGCTGCACCATCATCGAACAATGAACAGATCATCAGTATCATCTATAGCTTCATCATCATCATCGTACAAAGGATCATCAGTATCATCTATAGCTTCATCATCATCGTACAAAGGATCATCAGTATCATCTATAGCTTCATCATCATCGTACAAAGGATCATCAGTATCATCTATAGCTTCATCATCATCGTACAAAGGATCATCAGTATCATCTATAGCTTCATCATCATTGTACAAAGGATCATCAGTATCATCTATAGCTTCATCATCATCGTACAAAGGATCATCAGTATCATCTATAGCTTCATCATCATCGTACAAAGGATCATCAGTATCATCTATAGCTTCATCATCATTGTACAAAGGATCATCAGTATCATCTATAGCTTCATCATCATCGTACAAAGAAAGGATCATCAGTATCATCTATAGCTTCATCATCATTGTACAAAGGATCATCAGTATCATCTATAGCTTCATCATCATCGTACAAAGAAAGGATCATCAGTATCATCTATAGCTTCATCATCATTGTACAAAGAAAGGATCATCAGTATCATCTATAGCTTCATCATTATCGTACAAAGGATCATCAGTATCATCTATAGCTTCATCATTATCGTACAAAGAAAGGATCACCAGTATCATCTATAGTTTCATCATCATCGTACAATGGATCATCAGTATCATGATCAATGCAGTTTCCTACCACCACAAACTGTCAGGGCCAAACTTAATACTGTTCTTTTTATTACAACAATAGTTGGTTCACCCCACTATTCGAAAAATATCAAGACAATGAAAAAATTAAAAAAAATAAATAAAGATAACAACAATAGTTCCAGAAGCATTTCCTCTTGGTCTAACATTACATACACATTCCCATCAAGGGTGCACAGCAACATCCATTTTCAGCAAGTCAGTCTGTGGGATATCAGGGCATCAGACTAGCACAGGTGTGACTAAAGAGTACACTCACACACAAGCACCTGCAGGTAAGCACACTGCATTAAAAAAACAGCAATAATAATTTAGGAAATATTTCCCGTTGACCATAAAAATAGAGATAATTGTTTGATACAGCAATGTCTTACAGTTACAGACTACAAACTGTGGTACACACATTCGGTCCAACACAACAGCAGACAACCAGAATTTGTCATATTTATCATGTTCTGTGCAACAGAGAAAGAGAGAGAGAGAGAGAAATCGAAATCGAAACTTTTTCTTTATTGAGGGAAAAGGAACTGGCACTTATCAGCCTGTTTTCATCCTACCCTCGTAAAGAAAACGTATAAACTAATCTAGGAACTACAAGAAGACAGAAAAAAAAAAGCTGGAAAAAACCATACACATCCCATGGCAACAACAACAAGAACAAATCAATGGCATAGAAAACACACAATTCTCCACAAAATAACATAGTATGCATATGCGTGAAGGAGAGAGGGAAGGAAGAAGCGAAGGAAGGAAGAGATGCAAAGAAAGAGAGGAAAAACTGTTGAGAGAGAGAGAGAGGAAGGGGGGGGGAGGGAAGGAGATAGACACATGGACAAGCATATTGAGAATACATCATTTGTTTTTCAGTCTCCGTAATCTCAAGGATTCATAGAACTTAGCTCTGACATTAGATGTTTATGATATACTGTATAGTCTTTTGAAGACACTGAGACTGGAGTTTATATCAAGTGCAGATGAAATAGAATTCCATAAATATCCACCAAAGTATGTGAGACTTGTTCTATAAAGATCAATTCTTGGCGTGTGACAGTGACTATTTACTGGAAAATTACTTACGAGAGAGGGTGGGGCATAACCTGATAATATTTTGGAGAGAGAGAGAGAGAGAAATCACACATCAATGAACGTCAATAGCACGTGGAGAAAGAAAACGCCCCAGAACAAAAGACTTACAAGTCTGGCCTTGTGCTTGTATCCTTTGATTCCATTTTTCTCCAGAGTGGCCATGGTACGTTTGTCTGGCGGACGTCCGATGTTGTAGTCAGCAGTAGCAGCGCTGTCGATGATCCACTGTTTGCCAGGAACAGAGAAACAGCAGTGCCTTGCTGTGTGTGTACCACAAACATTTCATCATCTGGCGGTAACAATGACATTTTTGCCTTGCTGTGTGTGTACCACAAACTTTTCATCATCTGGCGGTAACAATGACATTTTTGACTTGCTGTGAGTGTACCACAAACTTTTCATCATCTGGCGGTAACAATGACATTTTTGACTTGCTGTGTGTGTACCACAAACATTTCATCATCTGGCGGTAACAATGACATTTTTGCCTTGCTGTGTGTGTACCACAAACTTTTCATCATCTGGCGGTAACAATGACATTTTTGCCTTGCTGTGAGTGTACCACAAACTTTTCATCATCTGGCGGTAACAATGACATTTTTGACTTGCTGTGTGTGTACCAATAGCATTTCATCATCTGGCGGTAACAATGACATTTTTGACTTGCTGTGAGTGTACCACAAACTTTTCATCATCTGGAGGTAACAATGACAGTTTTGCCTTGCTGTGAGTGTACCACAAACTTTTCATCATCTGGAGGTAACAATGACAGTTTTGCCTTGCTGTGAGTGTACCACAATCTTTTCATCATCTAGCGGTAACAATGACATTTTTGACTTGCTGTGTGTGTACCACAAACTTTTCATCATCTGGCGGTAACAATGACATTTTTGCCTTGCTGTGAGTGTACCACAAACTTTTCATCATCTGGCGGTAACAATGACATTTTTGCCTTGCTGTGTGTGTACCACAAACATTTCATCATCTGGTGGTAACAATGACATTTTTGACTCACTTGTGTAAACAAAGTGAGTCTATGTTTTAACCCGGTGTTCGGTTGTGTGTGTGTGTGTGTGTGTGTGTGTGTGTCTGAGGTAAACTTTAACATTGACGTTTTCTCTGCAAATACTTTGTCAGTTGACACCAAATTAGGCATAAAAATAGGAAAAATTCAGTTCTTTCCAGTCATCTTGTTTAAAACAATATTGTACTTCTGGGATGGGCACCAAAAAAAAAAAAAAAAAAAAGAAGCCTAATTATATGCAAACTGCATTTACTGTTATATCTATATTTTTTTTTTCTCTAACTTGGCACTTTGATCTGATGTTCTGACCCAACAACAAGAGCAGTCATTATTATCATTTTTTGTTCAAACAGGAACTCCTTTTGCTAAGCATGGAAGTTTTATTTATTTTGGAAACGTTTTGGTGCAGATAGTAAAAAAGGGAAATTACTCTGTAATTAATGCTAGGGGACTTAATTTGCTTTAAACTGATCTTTCTCACCTTAAACATTACATTTTGAAATTATACTCAGTACATAAAAAGCTTGGATTTAAAAAAAAAAATTTTTTTTAAAGTGTATCAGAAGTGAGTCTTGAAGGCCTTGCTTCTCTTGTTTTTCTGGTCTTCCCTTATCCCTGTGAAGAGTCACCGGGGCACTGCACAGAACAACTGTTCAACAGATTCCTCCAGGTCTGTGGGTTGTAAAGTCTGGGTCTCTGTATATGGTTTTCCTTCCTGTCCTTTCTGCGATGTTGCCAGTCCGTCATTTTTTCCGTCTTACCCTCTGTCTCCCTCCCTCAACAGTTCCTTGGTGGATTTTTTTTACCTTGTTATGTGGCCTTACAAACAGTTTTCTTTTTTCTAACTGATGTCAGCAGATCTTGAGGTCCTTTTCTTCTTCAGCGTTCATGGGCTGCAACTTCCATGTTCACTTGTATGTTTACAAGTGGGCTTTTATGCGTATGACCATGTTTTTTTTTTTACCCTGCCATGTAGGCAGCCATACTCCACTTTCAGGAGTTTGCATGCTGGGTATCTTTTTGTTTCCATAATCCACCGAACACTGACATGGATTACAGGATCTTTAACGTGTGTATTTAATTTTCTGCTTGCGTATACACATGAAGGCACTAGCAGGTATGCACGTATGTTGACCTGGGGGATCAGAAAAATCTCCATCCTTGACCCACCAGGCGCCGTTACCAAGATTCCAACCCAGGACCATCAGATTGGAAGTCCAACACTTAAACCACTCGGCTGTTGCACCCGTCAAAAGTCCAATGTGGTGCTTGATAGTTGGGTGCCCTTGTCCACTGATGATATGATCAGTGTATCTTCTTCTTTCCGTTACACGACCAACTTCCACTTGCCGACCACTCTTTGTGGTTCATGCATGCTGGGTATTTTCGTGTCTCCATAACCCACTGAACACTGACATAGGTTACAATATCTTTAACGTACGTATTTGATCTTCTGCGTGCGTATACACATGAAGGGGATTCAGGCACTAGAAGATCTGCACATGTTGACCTGGGTGATAGGAAAAATCTCCGCCCTTTACCCACAAGGCGCCGTTACTGAGATTTGAACCCGGGACCATCAGATTGAAAGTCCAACACTTAAACCACCCGGCTATTGCGCCCGTCTGATGTTTAGTATCTTGCTAATTGCTGAAGGAGGGAGATGGAAGGGAAGACAGACAAAAATGATGGTCTGACGACACTGGAGAAATGAACAGGAAAACCAGTTACAGAACTCCAGGCTCTGACACACCACCAACAGACCTGGTCAACAGTTGTTCTGAGCGCTGCCCCAACGACTCGTCACACAGCGGAGGGAGAAGAACATGTGATAGCATCTCCTTTCCATCCAGGATGATCAGTGTTAAAACCATGCAGTCTTGTTTCATTTACCTTGTCTGTTTCACCTCTCTCAGCCACCAGGTGCTGAAAAATGGCCTCTGCTATGGTGGAGCGGCAGATGTTTCCTGCAAATGTATAAAACATCCATTGGATCAGCTGGGCCGACAGCAGAGTGAGAGCTGTATAATGATTGCTTTCTCCACTGCAGAACTTAGACTTCATTTTCATCTTCGTCTTTTGTGAAGGACTCAGGACTATGACTGCACTGACTCTTAGTGCTGCAGCCTTGGGGTCAACTTGGCCTTTTGGGAACCATCCCAACGCCGACTGTCCTGAAACCCTCTTGGCCGAGAGAGTGAGGATGTAACTTGGGCAAGACACTCTCCACTATAATGAAGTTCTCTGCAGTCCAGACAGTTGGGACAGCAGTTGCCACCTCTGCTGCTGTGAAGATCATAGTCAGACACGACTGACTATTATGCAGATTAGATCAGTAAAACATACAAGGCAATATCATCCCTTTTAATCATTACTGTTTTACTAACCTTTATGTATCTATCGAGACAATATTTCAAACCAGTACAGAAGACATTGAGCAGCAATATTGTCAGATATTGCCATACTGGTAAAAGATTCTTGTAAATGATTAAACTTCTTCCCCAGTATTAACTCAAATATTTCAATGGTGATTTTTCTTCACTTCTAAAATTAAAATATGAATTAAACTTTCATAAGATTGATTTTCTGGTCAATATGTAAAATATTTTCATCAAACTTGCACCTTTTTCTGAGTTTGAAGCTTTACAGTTTAAAATGATGTGTGTAAAATATGGACAGTGATTGTCTGTGTGTGTGTGTGTGTGTGTGTGTGTGTGTGTGTGTTTATGTATGCATGCAAAAACAACAAAATAAATGCTGATGTAGTTTTGTGTGTGTGTGTGTGTGTGTGTGTGTGCATGCATGTAAAAACAACAAAATAAATAATAAATTGCTGAGGTAGTTTGGAGTCTAAACATAGTTCAAAGAGAATCAACCCTCAATCCCTTGACTGCTTGTCAGTGAAGGAATGTCACCTGAGACCTTACCTGTCCTGATGTCAGTTACCATATTTTATTTCCAAGGGCTTCCTCGCTCAAGTCATTGCTTCACTGCTTGCAATGCTTTACTTTTGTTAGAAAAACAAAACACCCAAAACAACAGTGACAGCAGTCAATAATACACCTAACTTCAAAACTCTGAAAATTTGTTCCATGGAGTTTTATTTTACAAAGATTAAGCAGTCAAAGGGTTAAAGTTCATAATTTGAAACTATGATCTCCAAGCAAGTTGTTGCGGCTGAAAAACCGCGTGTCACTTTCACTTTAATTTGCCATCACATCCCAATCACAATCCTTGTCTATGAAAACTGAAAGTGCATGCGCACTTGGAACCAAATGACAGAATTTAACCATCTATCTATGTAACGTTACATGTTACAGAAGTGCGTTTTTCGTCATTGCTTTTTAGAAGCGTCTCACCTAAACAAATAAACAAGACCGATCGCTTATTTGCCCCGGACGCCGCCATCTTGATAAACGTGCCGGAAAATACCGGAAGTAGTAACATCGCACTTTGTTGTCGGCCAAGTTGTTTGAGTTCCAGGCATTCGTGGATTGGATAAAGGTATTTTAAATAAGATTTTCCTTTTCTTTCTGCAATGCAAATAGAGCTGAAAGACTGGCGGTGTTTTTCTGAGTGTTTTCAGGGGGTTGTCTGCTTATTTTTCACACTGAGCTGTGATGCAGGGTTTTATTTGTTAAAATGTTTCATGCCGTTGTTTCGTCTGCTTGTGGGAAAAACTCGAAAAGAAAGCCATTTGTCTTTGCTTCCGCATGGTCAGACTACTTTGTGTTTTGGTTTTGGATATTCAGTTATGATGTAGAAAAAATAATGAAATAAAGATGATAATATGAGAGAATTAGTGCAATATTTCCTCACTCCACCAATTCCCAGATCTACATTGTCACCCGGTCACTTGTATTTTGCTTGGCTTCGATCGAGTGTGCACATTCAGTATTCATGACTCATTCATTCATTGACGGTGTCAAGTTCCTCAATCCCTCCAAGTTTATTAACATATGAATTGTAAGCCCTGAGCAGGGGTGCAAATTTAAAGATTATCCACAGTTTCTTTGGACCATTTTTTTTTTGGGGGGGGGGGGTGATCCTTGAGCCTGGGGCCTGGGGGAGAATGATAAATAATACACTAATATACTATGTGTCAATCTGACATACTACTGACTTACTGCACAAACATTCTCACATAAGACAGGCACACATACATACTTGCTAGCGCGCACGCACGCATGCACGTGTATACACACACATGTATACATACACACACACACACACACACACAGAACTCAGAACTACAAAAAAATCATTTCTCTCTCTCTCACACAAACAAAACAAAACAAAAAACAACATGGTAAAGAGCATTAGGAAAACAATCTCTCTCCATACCTGCCCTCCGCCATTCCCCACAAAAAGGTAATTATACATAGCTAAGTTACTGTTCTGAGGTAGTTTTTTTTTAGATTGTGATTGTTATGATTGACACTTGATACCAGCTTCATTCCAGTATGATTACCAACCATAACATCTACAGCTAATACCCACTATGTTCGTTGCAGTGCATGGAATGCCTGTATGCCAGGCGACGACAACCTTGAGCAGCTAGTGTGGCTCCTTTCACAACACTCCGAGTCCCCAACCATGGCCACAGGAGGGGGAGGGGGTAAGCCGTCCCCCATAGGGCGAGGCGGCAAGCAGCCTCCCAAATCCCACCATTCCCAGAGTGCTGCTCACTCGCAGCTTGGGGGACGCAGCATGGCGACCTTGGCAGCCGATGCTGCCGCCAGCGTGGCCCAGTCCCATGCTCACCGGGGTCAAGGTCAGATGAACGAGGCACGTGCCAAGACTGTGCTGAAGGAGGCGGTGGATGCGGTGGTGAACAGCTTTGCCAAGCACACCCATGGATATGGGAGAGGTAAGGGGGCTTCTGGTCTGGGTTCGAATCCTGCTCTCACCCTTTCTCCCAAGTTTGACTGGAAAATCCAACTGAGCGTATGGTCATTTTGGTGGGATGATAAACTGAGGTCCTGTGTGCAGCATGCACTTAGTCCTACAGTACAACACAACACAACACAACACAACACTGTATCTCTGTAATGAACCATAACTCTGACACTGTGACCACCCCCTGTGTGCAGTGAACGTGGTGGAGTCCTACAGTACAACACAACACAACACAACACAGCACAGCACAGCACAGCACAGCACAGCACAGCACAGCACAGCACAGCACAGCACAGCACAACACAGCACAACACAGCACAACACAACACAACACTGTATCTCTGTAATGAACCATAACTCAACACTGTGACCACCCCCTGTGTGCAGTGAACGTGGTGGAGGCACTGCAGGAGTTCTGGCAGATGAAGCTGGAGAGAGGGGCGGACCTGAAGAATGGGGCGCTGGTGGTGTACGAGTCCCAGCCCACTACCACACCCCCCTACGTCTGCTACGTCAGTCTGCCTGGGGGCAGCTGCTTTGGAAGCTTCCAGGTACACCGGTGTGCAAGTGTGTGTGCAGGGCTGGGGATTCACAGGTGTACAACTAGTGTGTGTGCAGGGCTGGGAATTCACAGGTGTAAAGTGTGTGTGCAGGGCTGGGGATTCACAGGTGTAAAGTGCGTGTGCAGGGCTGGGAATTCACAGGTGTACAAGTGTGTGTACAGGGCTGGGGATTCACACGTGTACAAGTGTGTGTGCAGGGCTGGGAATTCACAGGTGTAAAGTGTGTGTGCAGGGCTGGGGATTCACAGGTGTAAAGTGCGTGTGCAGGGCTGGGAATTCACAGGTGTACAAGTGTGTGTACAGGGCTGGGGATTCACAGGTGTACAGTGTGTGTGCAGGGCTGGGAATTCACAGGTGTAAAGTGTGTGTGCAGGGCTGGGAATTCACAGGTGTAAAGTGTGTGTGCAGGGCTGGGAATTCACAGGTGTAAAGTGTGTGTGCAAGGCTGGGAATTCACAGGTGGCCAGGGGGACAAGTTGATAAAAGAGTACAACACAAATACATATACAGTTACATGTACATGTATTTCTATAGTATACATACACCCATATACACACATACATATGCACACATATATAAGTAAATTAACTGAAAGCATTAGTTTCAATTAAACATCATAAAAACCTCTATTTGTCCTCCATAATATCTACATCCCTTCCCTGACTCAAGAGGGTAAATGAAAGTAACTACCGGCAGAGCAGACATTCAGTATACAGGTTGTATGTCTTTCAGGAAAAGAGGATGTAGTTATTGTTTCACTGGCATCAAGATGTGATAAACAGTCTGGTGAGGTCTATGTGTTTGGCGTTGACATGTTTCATTCACAGAGCACACCTGGTCATTGTGGAAAAGGAGGGGTAGGGGGAAGTGTGATGGGTCTGCACTGACGCTGACAGCTCATTAACCCTTCATTGACAGTCAGACAGTGGTTGCCTAAGTGGGGAGGGCATTGCCGTTTGTCAGTTATCACGGACATTGAGACTGCTGGGTATTTTGAACCCTGATGCGTGTGAGAGAAGGGTGCGTTAAGTGATGCACGCTTGTGTGAGAGTGGTGGATTCATAGCAATACCTGTGTAGTCAGTGTCAGTCAGAGCATGGAAATGGGGTTAGGCTGATGCAGATAAAACAGAAAATACACCGTTTTCCAAATCATGTATTATGTGTATACATACACATGTATTGTCCTCTTTTCCTGCTGTTAGATGTGCGTATTGTTAGGTGTTACCTTGGAATTCATCCGCAGTGAGTTAACATGAAAGAGGGGTAACTGGGAGGGAAATCTGTGCTTTGTTCCGGAAAGTTATTGGCTGTAGTTACTTTCGTTTTCTCCGCACAGGCGGATAGTAGTTTGCACAGGACCGGAATGTCAGACCCCTGCCAGAGTCTGCACTAGTTGGGTCACGGTAAGTATGTTATTTAAACGTAATTTTAGATAGAAAATTTCCTTTTTGTGTGTTTGTTTTTAATCCAATGGAATGATGTTTTACTCACCAGGCCTTGTGCCCAAGCATTGCTACGGCCACAAAACTCATCTCATTTAAACACTTTTCACCTTCCTACATCTGCATAAACCACAAAGGAAGGGAAGTAACTTCTACAGTGTTTCCACTGTGTCCACACTTGATTTGGAAAACGGTGTATTTTCTGTTTTATCTGCATCAGCCTGCCGAGGTTGTAAACTCCCCAGTGTTGAACGGGTTAATACTGGAATCTTATCATTTGTGTTTGTGTGCACATTTGTCTGTGTGAGTGGATGTGCATAGTTTCACTGACTGAATCATTTTAATTCTTATTTTGTTTCAGTTATTAGCTTTCTAATTCTATGTGTCTTTCATTTTGTTGTATTTTGACAAATACACCTATCCACTTATTTGACTTACTTGTTTGATTTCATTTTGTTTTATGATATATACCTGTGGTAGGCTCTGAAGGCCCATACCAGTGTGTTGGTCAGGCGTCTGCTCCTTTGTTTATTTTTCATGTTTTTAGTTCTATTTTTTGTTTATTTTTCATGTTTTTAGTTCTATTTTTTGTTTATTTTTCATGTTTTTAGTTCTATTTTTAAATCAGATGTGGTGCAGTGTGTATAGATCAGTCTGTAGGCTTTGAAGTCTGATTGAAAGTGAAAGTGGACTCTTTCAGAACTGTGCCACCAAAGCCGAGGCCAGGAGAAGTGCAGCCAAGATTGCCCTGATGAACTCCGTGTTCAACGAACATCCCTCACGCAAAATATCTGACGACTTCATCGACAAAGCTGTTGGGGACGCCATCTCCAGTTTCAAGGTCAGGGGGGGTGTGGGTGTGGGTGTGCAGGGGAGGTGATGATGTTTTTGATGTGTAGGAGGGGTTCTGATTGGTTAAGAATCTTTGGGGTGCTAGGGACTCTTTTGCCTTAATAGACCATTGGAGAGTTCCGTGCTGACATGACTTTTAGAGGCGCGTCACATGATCTGTGCCCTCGAAGTTGATTGGCTCTCCAAAATTTCGAGCAGCAAGGCGATTGAGAGAGGAAGAATGTGCGAAACAGAACGCTTCTTTCTTCGATTTTTTGCTTCACATTTTGTTCTTTTTATTGTGCATATATTTTTCACAGTTTGGTTGTAGCAATGGAGGCTATCAACTGAAGAAATGGGGGACAGCGCATGTTTGCTGCTTTTGCCTATGACGATTACCTTTGGCATTGCTTGCGATTGTGAGTAAAAGTTAGATGCACATGCGCAAGATCCAAGATTGCCACGGAACTCTCCAGCGGTCTTCTAGGGTGTCCCAGACTACTTTCAAAGAGTCATTCTAATGCTGCACATTCTGATCAAGCCTGCATTGCTGCACACATACAAAGGTAGGCGTATCTTCCAGCAACCACTGTGTTGGTTTCTGGGTCAGCCAAGGGAAGCAACATTTTTGGTGTCCTGGAGCCCTTGATCCTGATGTCTGACTGAAGCTCTGATACAGGATGTTCACTGTTTGAAGTGTTTGTTGTAGGTTATTGTTGTAGATATTGGAACATGCCAGGGACCCACTTGATGAACACGCAGTGCGTCCTGTCTATTGTCAAGGATGCATGTTTATGCATTATTTTATTGTCAGTATCTCTGGTGTGCGTGTGTGTGTGTGTGTTTGTGACAGACAAAAAAGGTGTGTCTGATTCCTGTGTGTTGAAAAGTACTGTAGGAAAGAAAGGAGGGGGATTACCTGAGTTCTCGTCGACCTGTGCAAGCAGAAAGGGGGAGTGTTGAGTTGTTGTTGTTGTTGTGTTCCAACAGGGCAGACCTGTGCCAGCAGAAATGGGGAGTGTTGTTGTTGTTGTGTTCCAACAGGGCAGACCTGTGCCAGCAGAAAGGGGGAGTGTTGTTGTTGTTGTGTTCCAACAGGGCAGACCTGTTCCAGCAGAAAGGGGGAGTGTTGTTGTTGTTGTTGTGTTCCAACAGGGCAGACCTGTTCCAGCAGAAAGGGGGAGTGTTGAGTTGTTGTTGTTGTGTTCCAACAGGGCAGACCTGTGCCAGCAGAAAGGGGGAGTGTTGTTGTTGTTGTTGTTGTTGAGTTCCAACAGGGCAGACCTGTGCCAGCAGAAAGGGGGAGTGTTGTTGTTGTTGTTGTGTTCCAACAGGGCAGACCTGTGCCAGCAGAAAGGGGGAGTGTTGAGTTGTTGTCGTTGTTGTTGTGTTCCAACAGGGCAAGGTCCCATGTGCAGCACACACTTGGCGCACTAAAAAAAGAATCTGTGGCAACAAGAGTGTTGTCCTCTTGCAAAAATATGCAAAAACAAATCCATTCTGATAGGTACACAAATATATAAGCATGCACTCAAGGCCTGACAAGTGCATTGGTTAATGCTGCTGGTCAGGCATCCGGCTTCCAGATGTGGTGTAGCGTATATGGATTTGTCCAAACACAGTGATGCCTCCTTGAGAAAATGAAACTGACAGGGCAGACCTGTGACAGTGTTGAGTTTTTGTCATTGTGTCCTGACAGGGCAGCTCTGCGGACATCGAGGACCCCAGCACAGGGATTGGGGCCTTCAAGTTCATGCTGGAGGCCAACAGGGGCCGCTCCATGCTGGAGTTCCAGGAGCTAATGACCGTCTTCCAGCTGCTCCACTGGAACGGCAGCCTGAAGGCCATGAGGGAACGCAACTGCTCCAGGCAGGAGGTGGGTGGGGGGAGGGGGAGGGCTCTCTTTTCTTTGTATTGTGTTGGACAGGTGCTGTGGCTGCATGCTGGATTCACTCCAGACTTTCCTTGAGTTCCATCCCTAGTTTCGGCACACCTGGGTTAAGGGGGGATTTTTTTTTTTTTCCTGATCTCCAAGTTCATCAGAAGTTGCTAGTGTCTGAACTTTCTCTGTGTGTATACACATGCAGAAGATCAGATATGCACGTAAAGATCCTGCAATCCATGTCAGCATGGAGTGGGTTATGGAAGCGAGAACATACCCAGCATGCACACCCCTGAAAACAGAGCATGGTTACAACATGGGATCTGGGTTTGTCTGGTGGAGAGGGGAGTAAAGAACATACCCAGCATGCACACCCCTGAAAACAGTGTATGGCTACAGCATGGGACCTGGGTTTGTCTGGTGGAGAGGGGAGTAAAGAAGATAAGATAAGATAAGATAAGAATAACTTTATTATCTCCAACTGGAGAAATTTGGTCAGGTGCATTATCACAACATAGACAAGTAAACAACATGGGGACCATAACTGTAAAAGCCAACAACAGCCCCAACAAATATTACGAAGATACAAATGTAAAAAATATCACATACATCGTTTCATACATACATCCACACACTGCAGGTAATAACTAGTATTCTTAATGTAAAAACAGAAAGAATTAAGAAACATTATTTGAATATAATTATAAACATAGCCTACTATACTGCACATTGATTATAATAGACAGATAAGATAAGAATAAAGATGAATTGCGGAAAACCACAACCAGATAATCAGCACACACCCGCACCGCACCCCCACCCCCCCACCCCCCCACCCCACAGACGCGGACATACCCAGCATGCACACCCCTGAAAACAGAGCATGGTTACAGCATGGGACCTGGGTTTGTCTGGTGGAGAGGGGAGTAAAGAACATACCCAGCATGCACACCCCTGAAAACAGTGTATGGCTACGGCATGGGACCTGGGTTTGTCTGGTGGAGAGGGGTGTAAAGAACATACCCAGCATGCACAACCCTAAAAACAGTATGGCTATGGCATGCGACCTGGGTTTGTCTGGTGGAGAGGGGTGTAAAGAACATACCCAGCATGCACAACCCTGAAAACAGTATGGCTATGGCATGCGACCTGGGTTTGTCTGGTGGAGAGGGGAGTAAAGAACATACCCAGCATGCACACCCCTGAAAACAGTGTATGGCTTCGGCATGGGACCTGGGTTTGTCTGGTGGAGAGGGGAGTAAAAATCACAGTCTGTACAGGGGACACTGGCTTCCTGGTTCAGCACATTACATTAACCCTTCACTTTTTTAACCCCACGGCTGCTGAATGTTTGTGAGAGGAGATCAGTGTGGTGCCACTTGCCACTTTCTGTGTGCCTGTAAGTGGTGTCACTGACTCTGCTGAACAAAGTAATGCAGTCCCAAGAGGACAAGGTCCTGTTACAGAATGGTGACTGACATCCTGACCTGTAAGCTGTGTCTTACCTCAGTGAGGTGACAACCCTTCACTGACATCCTGACCTGTGAGCTCTGTCTGATCTCAGTGAGGTGACAGCCCTTCACTGACATCCTGACCTGTAAGGTGTGTCTTACCTCAGTCAGGTGACAGCCCTTCACTGACATCCTGACCTGTAAGGTGTGTCTTACCTCAGTCAGGTGACAGCCCTTCACTGACATCCTGACCTGTAAGCTGTGTCTTATCATCAGTGAGGTGACAGCCCTTCACTGACACCCTGACCTGTAAGCTCTGTCTTACCTCAGTCAGGTGACAGCCCTTCACTGACATCCTGACCTGTAAGCTGTGTCTTATCAGTGAGGTGACAGCCCTTCACTGACATACTGGCCTGTAAGCTGTGCCTTACCTCAGTGAGGTGACAGCCCTTCACTGACATCCTGACCTGTAAGCTGTGTCTGATCTCAGTGAGGTGACAGCCCTCCACTAACATCCTGACCTGTAAGCTGTGTCTTATCACAGTGAGGTGACAGCCCTTCACTGACATCCTGACCTGTAAGCTCTTCTCAGTGAGGTGACAGCCCATCACTGACATCCTGACCTGTAAGCTGTGTCTGATCTCAGTGAGGTGACAGCTCTTCACTGACATCCTGACCTGTAAGCTTTGTCCTATCACAGTGAGGTGACAGCCCTTCACTGACATCCTGACCTGTAAGCTCTGTCTGATCTCAGTGAGGTGACAGCCCTTCACTGACATCCTGACCTGTAAGCTGTGTCTGATCTCAGTGAGGTGACAGCCCTTCACTGACATCCTGACCTGTAAGCTCTGTCTGATCTCAGTGAGGTGACATCCCTTCACTGACATCCTGACCTGTAAGCTATGTCTGATCTCAGTGAGGTGACAGCCCTTCACTGACATCCTGACCTGTAAGGTGTGTCTGATCTCAGTGAGGTGACAGCCCTTCACTGACATCCTGACCTGTAAGGTGTGTCTGATCTCAGTGAGGTGACAACCCTTCACTGACGTCCTGACCTGTAAGGTGTGTCTGATCTCAGTGAGGCGACAGCCCTTCACTGACATCCTGACCTGTAAGCTCTGTCTGATCTCAGTGAGGTGACAGCCCTTCACTGACATCCTGACCTGTAAGCTCTGTCTTATCACAGTGAGGTGACAGCCCTTCACTGACATCCTGACCTGTAAGCTGTGTCTTACCTCAGTGAGGTGACAGCCCTTCACTGACATCCTGACTTGTCAGCTCTGTCTTATCACAGTGAGGTGACAGCCCTTCACTGACATCCTGACCTGTCAGCTCTGTCTGATCTCAGTGAGGTGACAGCCCTTCACTGATGACCATACCCTTCAGCAGCAGTCTTGGGTTTAGAATAATGATATATCGAGTTCTCTCTTCCGTTATATTCTGTCCTTTTCCATTGTATCCTTGATGTTCTTTTGTTGTTGTTGTTTTTCTTTATTTGGTTATGGTATGTTTTTGTATGTGTGTTAAAAACAAACAATCTTAAAATTTTTTTCTTTCTTTTTACTTGAGATGTTTTGATTCACAAGTGCTTGTGCAGCATGATGGAAACAGCCACTAACAGCATGATGTCCCAGTGATTTTACCTTGGTCAGGCAATGAGAGAGTAAACATCTGCATGTCACATGCATGGACAGCACATATACTGACATGCAAAACAAAGTATGATAACTGACTATTATTTCTGTCAAGCATGACAACTGACTAGTACTTACGCCAAGTATGGTCGCTCAGTTATAAATGGCAATTGAAAGTATGATTGCTTATTGATAAATAGCAAATAAGTAGGACTGTGTGTACTTGGGGACTCCAAATTACCTCTGGAAATGACTGAGTAAAGATGAATACTAGGAAGAGTTTTTCTATAGATTCCAGAAATGCAAGAGGGTTTAATCAGTTCATGCCGAATACACTTGCTTTGTACAGGCACACACACAATATATGTACCTCACTGCCAAGTAAAGATA
Source organism: Babylonia areolata (assembly GCF_041734735.1). Taxonomy (NCBI): domain Eukaryota; kingdom Metazoa; phylum Mollusca; class Gastropoda; order Neogastropoda; family Buccinidae; genus Babylonia; species Babylonia areolata. Next base: position 2,202,576 of record NC_134902.1, on the reverse strand, counting down.
ACATTGTGTGAGTGTCAGATGTCGATCATTTTTCACTGCCAAGGAACATTGTATGAGTCTCAGCCTTAAACATGGTATGATTCTCAGAAGTTGATGGTTTTTCACTGCCAGTGAATGTTAAACATTGTGCAAGTCTCAGAAGTTGATGGTTTTTCACTGCCAGTGAATGTTAAACATTATGCAAGTCTCAGAAGTTGATGGTTTTTCACTGCCAGTGAATGTTAAACATTGTGCAAGTCTCAGAAGTTGATGGTTTTTCACTGCCAAGAAATGGTTAACATCATGTGGATCTCAGAAGTTAATGGTTTTTCACTGCCAGTGAATGTTTAACATCCTGTGATTCTCAGAAGTTGATGGTCTTTCACCTCCAAGGAAAGTTTATTATTGTGTGAGTCTAAGAAGCTGATGGACAGGTGCAATAGCCGAGTGGTTAAAGAGTTGGACTTTCCATCTGAGGGTCCCAGGTTCGAATCTTGGTAACAGCGCCTGGAGGGTAAAGGGTGGAGATTTTTCCAATCTCCCAGGCAGCATATTTGCTGACATACTTGTGCCTGAACCCCCTTCCTGTGTATACGCAAGCAGAAGATCAAATACGTACGTTAAAGATCCTGTAAACCATGTCAGCATTGGTGGGTTATGGAAACAAGAACATGCCCAGCATGCAAACCCCTGAAAACAGAGTATGGCTGCTTACATTGTGGGATAAAAACGGTCATAAACGTGAAAAGCCCACTCGTGTACATAAGAGTGAACGCAGGAGTTGCAGCCCATGAAAGAAGAAGAAGAAGATGATGGCTTTACATCGCCAAGGAACGGTTGACATTGCACAAGTCTCTCAGAAAAAGCTGACGGTTTTCCACCACCCCCCACCCCCCCTCCAGGTGCTGGCGCACTACTCTCACCGAGCACTGGACGACGACATGCGGTCCCAGATGGCGCTGGACTGGATCGCACGGGAGCAGGAGAGGGGCGGCATCATCAGCCAGGAGCTGCAGGTGGCCGAGCAGGAGCTAGAGAGTGCCAGGCTGGCAGGGAGAGAACTGCGCTTCTACAAGGAGAAACGCGACATCCTGGTGCTGGCCCTTAGTCAGATCAACCCCGTGGAGAGCGTGGCGTAGATCAGGGGGGGTGTGGGGGGGTCGATGGTGGGGGAGCTTGGGGGGGGGGGGGGGGGGGGGGGTATGTTTTGTGTTGGTGCTCATGTTTGTGTTGTTTATGTGTGGGGTTTTTTTTTACTGGAAGATTGGGTTTATTTTCCGACTAGGAAAGCATTATGTTTTGGGGGGTGTATGTTTTATGTGGGTACTCATGTTTGTTTTGTTTATATGTGTTTTTACAGGGAGACTGACTGTTTTTGTTTTTTTGTTTTTTTTTGGGGGGGGGGAGGGGGTTTGGATGAGGAAAGCAGCATGTTTTTTATTCTTTCTTGCAGGTAGAGCGTTCAGTTTTGTTTAGTTTTTTTGTTGTTGTTGGGTTGGGGTTTTTTGTCAGACGGGGATTGCTTTTGTTTTTTTGTTTTTACAGGGAGAGCGTTCTTTTCTTTTCTTTTCTTTTCTTTTCTTTTTCCAATCTGACAGGGAAAGCAGATTTTTTGGTCACAGGTGAGAATTTCATATTTTTCTCACAGGGAGAGCATTCTCTTTTTACTAACATGGAGAGCATTCAGTTTTTGTTTTTACAGGGAGAGCATTCAGTTTTGTTTTTTGTTGGGTTTTTTTTTTTAAGAGAGAGCATTCAATTTCGTTTTGGACAGGGAGAGTATTCTATTGTTGGGACAGGGAGAGCATACAGTTTTGTTTTTGACAGGGAGAACTTTCAGTTTTGTTTTTGACAGGGAGAGCATTCAGTTTTGTTTTTGACATGGAGAAACTTTCAGTTTTGTTTTTGACAGGGAGAACTTTCACGTTTTTTGGACAGGGAGAGCAGTCAATCATTTTTGACAGGCAGAGCATATAGTTTTGTTTTGGACAGGGAGAGCATTCAGTTTTGTTTTTTGAGAGGGATAGTTCTTTCTCCTGACAGGGAGAGTTCTTTTTTTCTGACAAGGAGTGCTTCTTCAAGGCGAGACAGGACATACTGGGCATGGTATGATTTTGGGCGGAAGGAGCTGTATGTTTTGTGTATGCCCTCACATTTGTGTCATCTGTATATTTACAGCGAGGGTGGTTCTGGGTTGTTTTTTTTCTTCTGACAGGATTTGTACGGTCATGGAAGTCTTTAAAATGAAAGATCCATTTCGTTAGCCAGAAGTCTTAGGAAAAATGTGTTTTGCCCCTAAGCGTCTGGAAAGGTTTTGATTTTGATTAAACTCTTGACCAGTACCATTTAACAAAAGAGCTAAATGCATTTAGAAAAATTAGTGCTTGAAGAAGCAATAACTTGATGAAAACTGAGCATTGGCAATGGGATATCATTGAGCATTGGTAATGGGGTATCTGCCATCCTTTTTTGTCAAGGGTTTGCAGTCACAGTTGTTGTTTTTTCCATGGAGTTTGGTTTTGTGTTTGGTATAGAACATTTCAGTCTGGTCTTGAAAAAGTCTGAAATTTTGTGTAGTCACATCTGAGGGAATCCTGTTTTATATGATTTAACTCTTTCACCACCATAGGTGACCTTAGTTAGTCGACATACAGGGGTCAGGCTAAAAGGACTATATTTCACATTATAACACAAGTTGTTGACATACAGGGGTCAGGCTAAAAGGACTATATTTCACATTATAACACAACTTGTTGACATACAGGTCAGAACACAAGTTGTTGACATACAGGGGTCAGGCTAAAAGGACTATATTTCACATTATAACACAAGTTGTTGACATACAGGGGTCAGGCTAAAAGGACTATATTTCACATTATAACACAAGTTGTTGACATACAGGGGTCAGGCTAAAAGGACTATATTTCACATTATAACACTACTTGTTGACATACAGGGGTCAGGCTAAAAGGACTATATTTCACATTATAACACAAGTTGTTGACATACAGGGGTCAGGCTAAAAGGACTATATTTCACATTATAACACAAGTTGTTGACATACAGGGGTCAGGCTAAAAGGACTATATTTCACATTATAACACAAGTTGGCAGCTGCAGCCTGTTTCCCACCACTACAACAGAGACTGAGAGCATTGTATCTAAAATACTCCGTGCTGGGGAGTGTTTTTTTTACATAGAAACTTGGCAGTGAAAGAGTTAACAGGGGGGGGGATGGAGATGTGGCATAGCTTTGGGTGCTATGCATTTGTGTGTCCTCACATTTGTTGTTGTTTTTTGTTCTTGTTTTGGGGTTGTTGGTGGTTGTTGTTTTTTTTTTTTTTGGGGGGGGGGATTGTTTGTTGTTGGTTGTTTTTTGTTGTTGTTCTTGTTTTATAATCTGTAAGATATTTGTATAGTTTTTTAATGAGTATTGTAAGACTTTTTGTTTTATGTCTGTGTTACTCATTTTTCTGATCCTGAGAATAAGAGAGGTTTGTAAGTTTGTAATATTTTGTAAAGGAAATGCCTGTGTTACTTTTTTTTTTTTTTTTTTTCTCATCAAGAGACTTCAGATTTGTAATATTTTGTTCCTAGTAATACACGACTTTTAAAAAGAAAATGTCTATGTTACTTATTTTTGTCATCAAGAGAGACTTTGAGTTGTGATATTTTGTTTTGAGTAATACAAGACATTAAAAAATGTCTATGTTACTGGGGTTTTTTTCTTATATGAGACTTAGTTTGTAATGTTATGCTTCAAGTAATAAAAGACATTTGTTTTTGTTTTTTTAAAATGAGTGTGCTGCTAATTTGTTTCTCATCAGGAGATTGAGCTGTAATAATATATTTTGTTTCAGATAAGACTCTTTTTTTTTTTAATGCATGTGTTACTTATTTTTCTTATCAAGAGACTTAAGAGTTGAAACATGTTGAGTTGTTTTTCAGGTAGAATCTCAAAGCCTGACCTTAAGGCTTGGATTATGGGTCAGTGTATGATCCCCTGTAGAATGTTTGGCATCAGTCGTCTTCTTTATACAGCACATTGTACACACACATTCCACAACATTCATTGCTTATGGTTTACTGAAGAAAAAAGGAGAAAGATTTTTCTCTTCTTTTTCTGTCTTTTTCTCTGGAGATTTATAAAACGTTAACCGTCCATGGTGGACACACATGCACACAGGCATGCACGTGCACATACAGACACATGCGCACATGCACAACACACAGATGCACGCACTCACTCAAGCACTCACTCGTTCACGCATGTTCACATGCACACACACACACACACACACACACACACACACACACACACACAGGGATACAGGGAGACAAATACAGTGTATGACACCTCCTCAGGTTGTGTTTTATTTTGTGTGTGTGTTTTTCTTTTTCCTTTTCACTTGGTTGCAATTGTAAAGACAAATTCGTATTGACAGGTTTCCATTGACAGATTGTTTTAAATATCACCAATATTAAAAAACCAAAAAAAACTACTCAAGATGGTATGTTAATTTGTACATAATCATTTGTCATTCCTTTTGTAGCTTTTGCAGGTTGGTTTAGTTATACTGTTGACAATGATTATAACCAGATTTATGTTGAGAAATCATTTTTCGTTTGTGGCTGTGCATTTTTTTGTTTGATTTGGTTTGGTTTGTTGTAAAACAAATAGTTACTTTGCTGTGGTTATATGTATTCAGAGGTTTATTTGTTATTATTAATGTTAAATGTGTTTTCCTGTAGATCAAATGCAATGCTTTACTCAGATCTACGTGTTTTTAATCTTTGATAATTTTGGTATGTAAACTGTAAGAAATATTTTTGGTAATGGAAGTGTATTATTGCTTGGCAAATGAACTAGCAAGAATTTTGTGATGTGGGTAAAACTTACCATGAACCCTATTTCAGAAGAGCTGATATTGTTTTTGTTTTAATTTTGTTAAATACCTATGTTTTAATTTTGTTAAATACCTATATTCAGCTGAATCTCCCTAGTGCTAGTGGCTGGGTACAGATAGTTCAGTGAATCTCATTTCTGCTGGTGGCCATGTGCGGATAGTTTGCTGGTATGCCGTATGTTGGATACCTGACGAAAAGAAAAAAAAGAGGCTGATAATTTTCCTTGGGAGAGGTGGTAAGACATAGTGGTAGTAGTAGGGATATTGTCTGTGAGTGTCACACATACATCCTGTACACTCCAGGTGATGTAATAAAGAGGATGTACATACAGAATAGATCACTGGAGAGGTCCACGGCCATCTTGGATGTTGCACACGTGCATCGCGAAATGGCGAGCAATGCCATAAGTGATCGACACAGACAGAAGCAGCAAACACATGCCGTCCTTCAGTTTTTTCAGTCAATAGCCTCCGTTGCTGCAACCTAACACTGTGTAATGAAATGCCATTGTATGCACAATAAGAAAACCAAAATATGAAGCAAAAAGGAAAAAAAAAAAAAAAAAGAAGAAGAAGCGTTTGGCTTCGCACATTCTGCCTCTCATGATCGCCTTTGTTGCTCACAATTTGGGAGAGCTAATCAACTTAAAGAGCACAGATTGTGTGATGCGCCTCTGTAAGTCAAGTAAGCACGGAAATCTCCATCGGTCTGCTATGGCAACTGAGCTGTTTTGGCTCAGTACAGGTGAATTGGTGTGTGTGTTAAACGACTACTTTTTGTTGGTAATGGGGCACAGGGTGATGAGGTGTTGATATTCAGTCATATCACGGGCACAGGTACTGTCATTGGAAACCTTTTCCTGGTTGTACTTGTAAGCTTGAGAAAGTCGTCACCAAGGACTGAATTGGTTCGCTTAAACTGGTTCACATCACTGAGAAGAAGAAATGCATTTCATTCCGGTACCAACAGAAGTCTTTTTCAGCAATTCAACTGACAAAAATCCAATATATGCTGATGATACAATCTTTTGTGTTCATGAATTAAAAGGTGTGTGGAGTGAGGGGGCGGGGGGCAGTGAGTGGGAGAGAGGGGTATGGGAGAGAAGGAAAAGTTCAGGGTAGTAGGGGGGTGGGGGGTGTACCTTCAAAGTTCGACTCTCCTCCATAGCCCCAAAAGCGGGGAAGGGGGGTAGAGGGGGGTGGGAGAAAGGATTTAACATCATTGATCAGTCTGTATCTGCCCCGGGCGTCATGTGTTTGTGTGTGCGTGCGTGCGTGTGTGTGTGTGTGTGTGCATGTGTGTGTGTGTGTGTGTGCATGTGTGTAAACACAGCAGGAGAACGTTGTGTTTTTGAGCTGTACAAAGCAGGAGTTCACTGCGTGTTTCAGTCTGTCACTGGCCCTCACTCACATCCCGTGGAACAAATCTAAAAACAGTCCTTTTCAGGTAGTCTTTACCTAATTCAGGCACTTCGTTCCATACCTGTGGTCCAAGGATCTGCTGTCATTTCTTCCATGTGTGTGTATGTGTGTGATGGTGTGTTGGGGTTTGTGTCCGACTGACATGTTATTGGAAAGTTCTTTGAACTGGTTGAAAGCGCTGTACAAATGTGTTTAGTATTATTCAATATTTTTTATACTTCAAATTAATCAGCAACAAAGCCAGCAAAGGAACAAAGAGGAATGACAACAGGTGGGGGGTGGGGGGGGGGCAAAATTTATGTCGTCAAAAGAGGGCGCTAGCCAGGGGGACAAAGGGGAGGTTACCTACTTCCAGGAGGTTATCGGCCGTAGTACTTGCATTTTCTCCACATAGGCGGATAGTAGTTTGCACAGGACAGGAATGTCAGACCCCTGCCGGAGTCTGCACTAGTTGGGTCACGGTAAGCATGTTATTTAAAGGTAATTTTAGATAGAAAATTTCCTTTACAACATCTCAAAGTATAGATATAACATAGAGATGCTGTTGTTCATGTCACTGTACCCTGACAGTGTGTGAGGCGGCTGCGTTCCTCCAGGACAGGTCTTCACTCACACATCAAGACCCACTCCTCTGTCAGATGATGTCCGCTTCGTCTGTTGATCTGTGCTGCTTCGTCTGTTGATCTGTGCTGCTGCTTCATCTGTTGGTCTGTGCTGCCCGCAAGAGACTCCTTCCTGTTACATGCACTTGGCTTATCATGGATTTGGAGTCCACATTTTTCTTGTTCTTTTTTTGCTGAGAAGGGAGTTGAAGGGGGTTGGGGAGGGGTGGGGGTGGGGGGCCTGGGGGACAGGAGAGTGAGTAGTTCAGGTGTTGTTTTTTGGGTTTTTTTTCAAATACAGGTGATTTACTTTTGAATTTTGATTCTGCTATATCGTTTTCCACACAGAGGTTGTGAGCAGATGTTTCTGCCTGTTTGTACATATTAGGTCAAAGAGTGTGAGAGAGTGAAAAATATTGAAATGCATTACAACTTGTTTGTATTGGTACATTTTAAGATACTGTTGCAATTTGTGTGTGTGTGTGTGGATATATGTGTTTTTATGATTTTTTTTTCTTTTACTGGTGTTTCAACTTTGAAAAAGTATATTTTCTGGTTTTGGAGGTCCAATGTTTTGTACCCGAAAACTATTTTTTAAAAAGGGTATGGTGTTCAATTGATGTCGAAATATATCCGCTTTTTTAGTGGGAAGTGTTTGGTTGTGATGAAGAGACCCTGAAGTGGATTTTTATTTGTTTTTTTTTATATATTTTAAAATTTTTGGTTTGTTGATGTTTGACACAACGAAGAACAGGCTCTCCAGGCCTGATCAGCGCACCAGAGTTAAGGCATCTGCTCTTTTGGACTTCTTTTAGGTTTCTTTTGTTTTTGTTTTTTTGAAAAACAGCAGATTTTGTGTGGCTTGTATGGATCAGCCCACACACCATAGCACCATCTTGAAAGTGAAAGGGAAACCAGTGGCCAGGTAGGCAAAGTGGAGAGATTTGGTGTCATATTCTGTACTCTGAAGCAAACCGGGCCTCTTGGTTAGCTGTGTTTGGCCACATTTCGCGGCCGACTCGGTGATAAGATGCCCAGTCATGTCCATTGTAGAAAAAAGTGTTGGACTTGATTCACATGTTAGAAAGAAGACTGGCAGAATGGTTAAGACGCTCAGCTGCCAAGACACAGAGTCCGTGAGGGTGTGGGTTCGAATTGTGCTCTCGCCCTTTCTCCCAAGTTTGACTGGAAAATCAAACTGAGCGTCTAGTCTTTTGGATGAGACGATAAACTGAACTTTCTTGTCCAGCACGCACTTGGCGCACTGAAAAAGAACCCATGGCAACGAGAACATTGTTCTCTGGCAAAATGATGTAAAAAGAAATCCACACAGATCTGTACACAAATATATAAACATGCACTCAAGGCCTGACAATCACATGGGGTTATGCTGCTGTCAGGCATCTGTCTAGCAGATGTGGTGTAGCGTATATGGATTTGTCTGAACGCAGTGACACCTCCTTGAGAAAGTGAAACTGAGATATCAGAAGGCAAGACTTGAACAGGCCTTGGAAACACAGGGAGTCCAGCCTCAGCTTGGATCAGCAGGGAACCCTGGTTGTGGAGCACAGGACCTGCTGCAGTGACCACCATGCTGAACGCTGCCTTGTCAGAGTGGGCCAGACAGTAAGACACAGAGAGAGAGATTTGAACACAGTTCTCTGGTGCAAAGACACAGTCTGATGTACATGTTTTGTCTTTCATGCTCACACTTTTTATTTCACATTTTGATTTTTTTTTTTCCATTGATGTGTGTCAGATTATTATCATTTTGATGATAGTTTGTAAGGTTACTATTGTGATTATTGATATTGTGGGTAGATAAGAAATGTCTTCCGGACCAGATATGTTCAGTACCTTTTAAAAAAACTTTTTTTTTTGCCCTTAGATGTGCCATGGTCTGGTGTTGGCTGAAGCAGCTGCAGTAAAATTGGTATTGACTGCGTCCTTGGTCTTTCCTGGTGTTGTGTCAATAAGTCTCTCTCGTATCATCCCTGTCTGTCTGTTTCTCACTCACTCATGTCTTTTTTTGTTTTGGTTTTTTTTAACAAAGAATTTAGGTTTACAGAAATCGCTACCCAGTAATACACCATACTGCACTGATATTTCATGTGATATATTTTTTTTTATTAAAACAAATGAATGTAACATGTATGTTTACCTCTTCGTTGGTGCTATGGCCTAATGAATGAATTATCCAGACCTGTAACCTTATCCCTCAATCATCTCTGTTTAACTCACTCAGTACGGCCAGTCCTCTCTTCTCCACTACACAGACCCCTCGGATGTCCAGTGGGTGTCTGAATGACCCAACCTTTAGCTTCCGTCGTCAGAATTGTGGTATTCTTTGTCAACATTCACCTCTTCAGTAAGAGCCTTCCGCTTGCAATATTTTGATGATGGTAATTGGGGTGAAACGCTGTTAACGGCGTCCCTTTCGCCGTTCATATGGAGAGAGTTAAGGAATGGTCACTAGAGCTGAAAGTTACAGTGAAGTATGTGGTTTGAAATTTGCATGCAATTTGAGTTTTTGTAAATGAATCTGGAGAAGAGAGTATGTTTTGAGTAATGTTTGTTGTCTGTCCTGATGTCGCCTTTGGTCAGTTGGATTATGAGCAACAAAAATGAGTATAAACAGATAACTGGCAGTTCACTGCTTAAGGTTTGCCACAAGCAGTCAAAGGTATTCACCATACAGTAAGACTAAAAGCTTGCTTCCATGACCAGGCTGGAATTCAGTCCACACAGCCATTAGAGGCCTTTTTTCCTTCTTTTTTTTTCTTCTCTCTTTTGCTCTCTCTCTTTTTTTTTTCTTTTTTCTTTTTTTCTTTTTTTAAGAGAGAGATAGTTTGCAAGTGATTGAAGGCCATTCCACAAACCAAACAAATAGACAGACCTGTACACCACAAGTCACTGTTGACATTGTTGACGTGCGTACCCAGGCCTTCAGTTTTGAGGATGTAGTGTTCAGTTTTGGCTTGTCCCCCTTCTCCCAGGTTTGACTGGAAAACCCAACTGAGCATCCAGTCATTTGGACGAGACAGTAAACCCAGGTCCCATGTGCAGCATGCGCTTGGCGCACTGTAAAAGAACCCATGGCAACAACAGTGTTGTCCTGTGGCAAAATTCTGCAGAAGAAACCAACTGTGATAGGTAATAATAAGAATAATAATAATAATAACGGTATTTATATAGCGCTGAATCTTGTGCAGAGACAAATCAAAGCGCTTTTCACACCAGTCATTCACACACATGCATAACTCTAAAACTGTAGAAACTAAAGACAAGGAAGGGCAGGCAAGGGAGGCTATTTTGGGAAGAGGTGGGTTTTAAAGCCAGACTTGAAAGAGCTGAGTGTGGAGACTTGACGAAGCGAAAGAGGAAGTTCATTCCAATCACAAGGTCCAGAGACAGAGAAAGAACAGCGGCCAACAGTCGAGTGTTTGAATCTGGGTATGCGTAAACAGAGTGGATCCGAAGCCGATCGTAGTGAGCGAGATGAAGTGTAGAGTTGAAGGCGGCAGAGATAGGAAGGGGCAGTTTTGTAAATACATCTATAACATAGAGGTACACAGATATACATGCATGCACTCAAGCTCTGACTAAGCACGTTGGGTTATGCTGCTGTCAGGCATCTGTCTTGCAGACGTAGTGTTGTGTATGTGGATTTGTCTGATGACAGCAACTTCTCCTTGAGAAACAGAAAGTGAAAACCTCAGGATGTCAGAAATCAGGGTTATCCCTCCCTTAGAAGGGCTGCCTTCCAATGCTGATGAGCGCAATCTACCTGAAATTATTATTTCTGTAATTACTATTGTTACTATAATAATAATACAGATTATTTTTATTATTGTCAATATCATCATTGCGTCTGAAATTTTAATGTACCATGACAACACCATATCATCTGTGAAACGTGCGCCATGTCTCTGAAATTGCACACTGCCAATCACTTCTATAGTCCTAACAAAATAATCAATAAGAAATCAGCCAGATCTATTAGACTTTGACTCCATGTCATAAACCTTACATGGACCACACACGTAGTTAGCAGACATGAAGGGATGGATAAATCAATGGAAAATAAAAGGAATACAAATAAAGGGAGAGATTATAAATTGCTGTCGTGGCATGCACTCCATTGTCACGAAGCCCGCCCGGTGTAACAGCTTCAAGCTACCCCCCCCCCCCCCCAACCCCACCCCCGATTGGATTTTAACACAGGGTCATTTGTGACCAGTCACCTGGTTGGAAATGACAAGCTGTGTACAGTTTGAATCAAGGCAAGGCAACAAGTGCATTTCTTGTGCTGTACAGTTTGAATCAAGGCAAGGCAAGGCAACAAGTGTATTTCTTGTGCTGTACAGTTTGAATCAAGGCAAGGCAACAAGTGTATTTCTTGTGCTGTACAGTTTGAATCAAGGCAAGGCAAGGCAACAAGTGTATTTCTTGTGCTGTACAGTTTGAATCAAGGCAAGGCAACAAGTGTATTTCTTGTGCTGTACAGTTTGAATCAAGGCAAGGCAAGGCAACAAGTGTATTTCTTGTGCTGTACAGTTTGAATCGAGGCAAGGCAAGGCAACAAGTGTATTTCTTGTGCTGTACAGTTTGAATCAAGGCAAGGCAAGGCAACAAGTGTATTTCTTGTGCTGTACAGTTTGAATCAAGGCAAGGCAAGGCAACAAGTGTATTTCTTGTGCTGTACAGTTTGAATCAAGGCAAGGCAACAAGTGTATTTCTTGTGCTGTACAGTTTGAATCAAGGCAAGGCAACAAGTGTATTTCTTGTGCTGTACAGTTTGAATCAAGGCAAGGCAAGGCAACAAGTGTATTTCTTGTGCTGTACAGTTTGAATCAAGGCAAGGCAAGGCAACAAGTGTATTTCTTGTGCTGTACAGTTTGAATCAAGGCAAGGCAAGGCAACAAGTGTATTTCTTGTGCTGTACAGTTTGAATCAAGGCAAGGCAAGGCAACAAGTGTATTTCTTGTGCTGTACAGTTTGAATCAAGGCAAGGCAAGACAGCAAGTGTATTTCTTGTGCTGTACAGTTTGAATCAAGGCAAGGCAAGGCAACAAGTGTATTTCTTGTGCTGTACAGTTTGAATCAAGGCAAGGCAAGGCAACAAGTGTATTTCTTGTGCTGTACAGTTTGAATCAAGGCAAGGCAAGGCAACAAGTGTATTTCTTGTGCTGTACAGTTTGAATCAAGGCAAGGCAAGGCAACAAGTGTATTTCTTGTGCTGTACAGTTTGAATCAAGGCAAGGCAAGGCAACAAGTGTATTTCTTGTGCTGTACAGTTTGAATCAAGGCAAGGCAAGGCAACAAGTGTATTTCTTGTGCTGTACAGTTTGAATCAAGGCAAGGCAAGGCAACAAGTGTATTTCTTGTGCTGTACAGTTTGAATCAAGGCAAGGCAAGGCAACAAGTGTATTTCTTGTGCTGTACAGTTTGAATCAAGGCAAGGCAAGGCAACAAGTGTATTTCTTGTGGCCCATGCATGGGGGCATTGAAACGTTTCATACATTCGTCTTTTTACACTAACAAAGAAAAAAAGAGTTGTGTCAAAATAAATCAATAAATGATTAAATGAATAAAGCTGTCGGAAAAGGAAGGGGGGCCGTACTGACCCTTCTTCCGCCCCCAACACACACACACACACACACACACACACACACACACACACACACACACACACACACACACACACACACACCATTATAGCTTAACGGAAGCAAATGTTGGGGTGTTTTGCTTTAAGTAGCCTGCATTGACTTAATCTACCCTAAACTTAATTGCTAATTTACTTTCCTGTATTGATTAACTGCCCATAATTTAACGAACCGACCTGTGTTGACTTAAACTGCACGAAATGTAACTAACTTAGAATGACCTTACACCTTTAACGAAATGAAGGGGGGCAGCGTCAAATCTAACCGAGAGGTCAGTCATGACGACTTGAAATAGGACATTTGCCCAGGGGAAGGTAGGGGAGGGGGGAGGTTGTTCCAGGCCAGTTTACATAGACTCCAGGCTTTATAACAGGACTATTGAAGAAACATGAACTCTCTACACTCCAGGAAAGACGACTCCAACTACGGCTAGGTTTCTTCTACAGGGTGGTAGAGGGTCTGGTGCCAGCATTCACTCCGAGTGACTTTATCACACCGCAGAAACCAGGACGACGCATCCGCTCCACGAGAGACAAGAGCACATACCTGTCGCCAAACCCTGTGGAGAACTATATTCCAAACAACGATGGATGCTACTGTGTCCCTGAAACAAACACCGACCGGTACCGATACTCCTACTTCCCAAAGACAATAAATGAGTGGAACCATCTAGACGATACCATCGTCCACAAAAAGTCAGTGGATAGCTTCAAATCGGCTCTGGCAGAAGCCAGAAGCCAGTAACACCAACGCGTTGCGCACCCCCACCGTCGCGACTATGCCAGTAAATGGGTGTAAGCGACGCATTGATCCAGATCCAGATCCAGATCCAGACTCCGGGGCTGATCTGGGTTAACCTGGTTTGGAGGGACCACGGCACTGTCAGGTATAGGACTTGTGATTCAGTGTTCACCAGAGATCAGGGTTGGAGGCCCTGTTTCGGCATGGCGTTGTGTCCTTGGGAAAGGGTACTTTACTCCGGTTTTCCCTCACTCCATCCTGATGTCAGTGCCTACCTGACCGTTTGTGGAACGTCCTAAAACGGCGGAAGGAGAGGGTTGGGCCCCGCCTTCCTATGCCGAGCGCTGGACACAGTGTATAGGAAATGACTGTCTATGACCATATGAGACGTTCACTGTTTTTTATTTTCATTTTTATTATTTGTTGTTTTTTTTGTTTCTTTGTTTTTTATAACGTTTAAGATTGGACCCCAGTGCAAAAAACACAGTGGGGATACAAAAAGGCTGCTGCACCGGCTTTGGGAAAGGCCTGAAGTGATGTATTGTCCGTGGGCCCGCAGTGTTGTTAGATACGATGTGGATATGTGCAAGGTTTGGGGGGGATTATGTCTGCACGCTAAGCCCCTGCTATTGCCTTAATCTCTCTTCGCTGGATTAACCACACACAGGTCGATCTGGCTGCAGCCAGGCATATGGGTTGGACAATTCTGTGTGTGTGTGTGTGTGTGTGTGTGTGTGTGCACCTCTGTTTGTCTGTCTGTCTGTCTGTTTCTGTGTATTTCTGTTTGTATGTCTTGTCTGCGTGTATGTCCGTCTATCTGAGACGGCAGTCAGAATTTCACACAAATAAATCTGATGTGACAAAAAGCCATTCAATAAAATACAATACGATACAATGCAATAGAACAGAATAGAATATGTCTTTATTACCAAGTGTACCGGGGTCACAAGGAATATTGGGGGTGATAGTACATAACAATGTGCGAACATAAATCGAAAATCATACACAAAGAAAGATACAGAAATTAGGATACATACAAGTGCATATCAATATAAAAACTTGTGCATACTCACACATGCACGCACTGCACACAGACACACACACATGCGCGCGCGCGCACGCACACACACACACACACACACGTTTGAACAGAAGCCGCATATTACATGTGGATGGGGCTGATGGCTAGATCTTCAGGTAGATGGTTGTTGATTGCACAATTCTAGTTATCAGACTGGATTTGTTCGAGAGACAGGGCATTAAGTGCTTTAGGGAAAAAGCTATTAGCGAAGCGATTGGTTTTCGTCCTAATACTTCTGTACCGTCGATCAGAGGGGAGCATCTCGAAAATCCCAAAAGCTGAATGTGATTCATCCTGGCTGATTGATTATGTTTTTTGAGTAGCTGCGTATAATATATGTCTTCTAGAGAAGGTAGATCAGCCCCGGTAATCTTGGTGGTAGTTTTTACGATTCTGTTGAGGGCTGCGACTTCTGCCTTGGAAATGTTTCCGTACCAAACAGTAATAGCGAAGGTTAACACGCTTTCAGTGACTGTTCGGCAGTACAAACACAAACACAACTTTCAAAGCGTCAGAGGTTCCACACCTAAATCCGATTAAAGCGACCTGATCGTGCAAACAGCTAACGTTCACGCAAACCAAGAGGTCAACGGAGAACACCAGAGATGCATGGGCGTGGAGAAAGGTGTGTGTGTGTGGAGTGGGGTGTGTGGGGGCAGTGAGTGGGAGAGAGGGGTATGGGAGAGAAGGAAAAGTTCAGGGTGGTAGGGGGGTGGGGGGTGTACCTTCAAAGTTTGACTCTCCTCCATAGCCCCAAAAGCGGGGAAGGGGGGTAGAGGTGTGGGAGAGAAAGGATTTAACGTCATTGATCAGTCTATGTCTGCCCCGGGCTTCGTGTGTGTGTGTGTGTGTGTGTGTGTGTGTGTGTGTGTGTGTGTGCGTGTGTGTGCGTGTGCGTGTGTGTGTGTGCATGTGTGTATGTGAGGGGGATACGGGTGGGGTGGAGGCGTGCTGGATGGGTGGGTGCGTGGGAGTGGTGTGTGTGTGTGTGTGCGTGCGTGCGTGCGTGCGTGCATGAGTGTGCGTGTTTTTTTTGTGTGTGTCTGACTAATGTGGACTGAAGCAATGAGTATTGAAAAGCACTTTCAGTTGTTTGATTGTGCATTATAGATATCATCACTATCATCATTTTTCTTCTTCTCAATAACATTTTCTTTTCTTTTCTTTTTTCTTGTGTGTGTGTGTGTGTGTGTGTGTGTGTGAATCAGAATCAGAATCAGAATCCTATTTATTTGTCATGAAAACCTAAACGAAAGGTTTACAGGCCCGTTCAGCAATGCAACACGACAAACACCAAAAAGCGCAACGCGATGTCACAGACATGGAGACCATGGCAATGTTTTGGTTGGTTTTCCATGTTCAGTCATATGACACAACAACCGTTATCGTCAATACCGAGAATGTCACTGAAAAGCGATTCTGTACGCAAGGCGGGGGAGGAGGGGGGGTGGGGGTGGGGGCCGGGGGAGGGGGGGGGGTTACAGCAGCGAACACATCAGCCCAGATAAAACTGGATCAGACCACGAAGAGAGAGAGAGAGAGAGAGAGACTGCTTATTCAACAAAGCAGAACAGCAAGCGGTGTGGAGTGGGGGGCCCTGGTGGTAACGTGTCCACCAAGGAAGCATGAGAATCTGAGCGTACAGGATCGAATCCCCCACCTCCCCCTCCACCACACCTTCAGCAGTGGCCTGGACGCTAGTCACTGTTCGGTTGAGACGATAAATCGAGGTCCCGTGTGCAGCATGCTCTTAGCGCACGTAAAAGATCTCACGACAACATAAGGGTTGTCCCTGGCAAAATTCAGCAGGCAAAAAACCCACTTTGATAGGAAAACAAATACACTTCCATGCAGAAAGAAAAGAAGAGAGAGAAAAAAAGACACACACCCCCCAAAAAAACAACAACAACAACAACAACAACAACAAAACAACAAAAAACAACCGTTGGTGTTGCACTGTAGCGACGCGCTCTCCCTGGGGAGAGCAGTGTGGATTTCACACAAAGTGTGTTGATAGTGATACGACGACACAGTACAGTGCAATACGATACAGTGCAGCACGATACGATACAGTACAATGCTGTTCGTCCTTCCGTTTCCAAGACTGATGACCATGGCTTCAGCATCAGGTGGAGGGTCTGAGACTGTGGGTCCATAGGTGACAGGTTAGGCCAAACTGGGCAATACAATACAAGGCAATACAAGGCAATACAAGGCAAAACGATACAACTGATTACAAGGCAAGGGAATGCATTACAATACAATGCAAGATAATACGATACAACTGAGTACAAGGCAAGGTAATGCAATACAATACAATTGATTATAAGGGGTAATGCAATACAATGCAGTACAGTTGATTACAAGGCAAGGTAGTGCAGTACAATTGATTCAGTACAAGGCAAGGTAATGCAATAAAATGCAATGCAATACAACTGATTACAAGGCAAGGTAATGCAATACACTGACTACAGTTGATCACAAGGCAAGGTAATGCAATACGATACAACTGATTGCAAGGCAAGGTAATGCAATACGATACAACTGATTACAAGGCAAGGTAATGCAATACGATACAACTGATTACAAGGCAAGGTAATGCAATACGATACAACTGATTACAAGGCAAGGTAATGCAATACAACACGAGGCACGACACGGCAATACAGTACAGTACAATACAATGCAGTACAAGGCAATGCAATACAATACAAGGCACACAGCACGGCAGTACAATCCGACACTTATGACACGACTCGACACGACACACTACCACACACTTCAACACAACACGAAAGTGAAATTGGGAGAGAGAGAATGGCGAATGAATAAGGACAAGCAAACAAAACAACAAAAAGTGCTGTCGCTAAAACACACACACACACACACACACACACACACACACACAAAGCGGACACTTTTATCCCGAGGCCATTGCTCACTTCTTGTTGCAACAGTAATCCCCCCTGATCCCCTCTAACCTCTTCACGCTCTGCTGCACGCGTGCATTTGTAGCTTGCGCGCTCCGTGTACGGTGTGCCTAATGCATCAAAAGTGAAGGAAAAATCAATGAATCGATCGCCCCAAGAGGAGAGGTTAAGTCGATGCTGCGCTCGATCACACTTAGTTGCGTGGTATGGTGGGGTTTTATGTGAGAAAAGTGCAGAAAAGCTTCAAATGAATTATGGGGCGTCTGCACGCATAATCGTGCATATGCGCGTATGTTGGTTTTTTTTGTTTGTTTGTGTGTGTGTGTGTGTGTGTGTGTGTGTGTGTGTGTGCTCACACACGCACGTACGCACAGACGTGCGTATTCACACACGCACACACGAGTTCGTGTTCACAGACACATATATACACCAAAAATTATCTCAGACACTTTCGAACACACACACACACACACACACACACACACACACACACACACACACACACACACACACACACACACACACACACACACACACACACACACACAAAGTTTGAGAATAGGTGTATGAGAGAGAGAGAGAGAGAGAGAGAGAGAGAGAGAGAGAGAACTCTATATTATTGTACGTGCGTGCATGTGTATGCGAGTATGTGTCTGTATGTGCCTGGAAGAGGCATAACCCCGCAATTGCGCACATAAACAGAACAGTCAAATCTTTAAGCTTTCCACAGCTCCACGCACGGACACACACACACACACACACACACACACACACACACACTGTGAGTGTGGCTTCGCTGTGGATCAAAGGATTAACCAAAGGCGATGCACTCAGTGATCGATCTATGACACGCCGCTGCTGGCTATGGTAAAACTACCACGCCAAAAAAGAAATAATCTGGTATATGTCACTGACTACAGTGGGAGAAAAAAACAACAACAACAATTGTAGGCTTGAATGGGTTTTTTTTTCTTGTTTGTTTGTTGTTGTTGTTTTGTTTGTTTGTTTTTGTTGTTGTTTTTCATCATCATCATCAACATCATCATCATTATTATTAAAGAAGTCAGAATATGAGCATTTTCTTAAAATTTGCCAGTATTTTTCTTCTGAGCTGCAGGATTAAAAAACAAAACAAAACAAAACAAACAAACAAACAAAAACAAAAAAAAAACAACAAAAAACACCACCACCACCACCAACAACAAGAACAGCAACAACTAAATCAAAAAACAAAAACAATCTGTTGAACTATGATCGAATGTGTTGAAACTTAGTCCTGTGTCATTTTTTCCGGTTATGTGTGCGTGTGTGTGTGTGTGTGTGCGTGTGTGTGTATTTGTGTGCGTGTGTCTATGCGTACTTGTGTGCGTGCGTGCGTGCGTGCGTGTGTGTGTGTGTGTGTGTGTGTGTGTGTGTGTGTGTGTGTGTGTGTTGAGTTCCTCTGTGTCTCTGTGCTGTCCTGCCTGGGTTATTGTAATTCCCTGCTTGTTGGTTCACCCAGCTACCTCATTGCTAGGCTTCAGAAAGTCCACAACTGTGCTGCTTGTCTTTCGTCTCCGCCCCCCCCCACCCCCCTAAACTCCCCCCTCCCCTCCCCTCCCCTCCCCTCCCCTCAACACCCCCTCCCCCTCCCTTGCTCGAACCAAAACGTATGGCCAACGCAGTTTTTCAGACCAAGCCCCCTTTGGAATCAACTTCCTCAGCCTCTCCGTCACTCATCTTCGCTGCAATCTTTCAAAACCAGTCTGAAGACCCACCTTTTCCCCTCCTGAATAATTCTCAACAGCTCTTCCCTTTCCAGTATGAACTCAAATGACTATTGGTGAGTGAGTTTTGATAGTTTCATAATTTGTTGGTTATATTTTTGATTGTGTACTATTTACGATTGTGTGCTATGACATGTGTGTGCGTGCGCGTGTACATGTGTGTTTTATGGGTGTGGATGTGGGGGGTGAATAATTTTTAATAATGTTTGGTATCTTGTGTTCAATTTTTCCTTTTTGATATTTAGTGTTCTATTTGTAAACGCCTAGGGTTTATTTTCAGATTAGGCGTAAATGCTCATGATAATGATAATAATAAACTTCTCATTGTTTCTTATTGTTCTCCATTGCATCGCAAATGCATGAGTCCGAGTCATCTCTACGAAATATACTTTTGACGTCACCGGTAGGCTAACCACTGTCACAACTTTTATGACGTCATGAATCTTCAGTGAACAGTACAAATGGTCTGAGAGTTGAGGTTTTTTTTTTAGTTTTAGGTTTCAGAACTTTTCATCGCAAGAAGCCGCACCTTGACTGTTGGATTTACCTACACCGCTCAGCGTGAACTCTACTCCAAAATGACGACCCAAAATCCTACAGTGGCCCCAAAGGCAGACGAAATTACTTCGTTGGATGATTCTGCTGGCCACCCTGGCGACCGAGTCTGCAGAGAACAGTAAATATGCTGCCTGAGCTCTGTCTCTGTCTCGGACTGTCTCTCTGTCAGGTTAATAGCTTAGCGTCTAGGTGTGTTTCAGTTTCTAGTTTCAGTCATAGAGATAGCAACATTATGGAGTGAACTGTCATCTCAACTAAAGTAGTCAGCTGGCAGTAGTGGTAATAGAGTACAGTGGAGCTGGTTTTTGGGGGGTTTTTTTGGGTTTTTTTTCCATTACAGTCCCTTCTTTGTTTCATCAAAGAACTTGGTATAATTCGGTCAAGGTTTGTACAAATTTCCACTCGTCCAAAACAAGCACCAAC
Source organism: Babylonia areolata (assembly GCF_041734735.1). NCBI lineage: Eukaryota > Metazoa > Mollusca > Gastropoda > Neogastropoda > Buccinidae > Babylonia > Babylonia areolata. Next base: position 2,182,498 of record NC_134902.1, on the reverse strand, counting down.
TACACACACAGTCAAGAATCAACTGGGCGATTACTCAAAATACTTTAACAGTTAAAGATATATGACTAAGAAAAAGAAAAAAAAAGAGAGAGAAGTTTTGACGAGAAAGAAGAAGAGAGAAAAAAAAGGGGACAAATTGGGACGTTTAACTTGGACCGAACGAAGCAGTGCTTCGCAGCTTTTGTCCTTATGCTACTACTTCTACTTTTCTTATACTACGACTTCAGCTGCTGTTGCTGTTGTTGCTGCTGCTGCTGCTACTGCTGCTACTGTTGTTGCTGCTACTACTACTGCTGTAAGTTACTGCTGCTAATACTGCTGCTGCTACTGCTACTTAGACTGCTGCTGCTACTACTACTACTACTGCTGCTACAACTACTATTGCTGCTGCTACTACTACTGCTGCTGCTGCAACTACTATTGCTACTACTACTGCTGCTGCTGCTACTGTTACCAGTAGCACTACTGCTGCTGTGACTATTACTACTGCTGTTGCTGCGAACCACTACTGCTGTTACTGTTAGTATTGCTGCTGCTGCTGCTACTAGTACAACGACTTCTGCGATTACTTTTTTATTTTATTTATTTATTTATTTTTTATCTAAGTGTGTCTTAGAACACAGCAGACTACAGGAACTACACACACACACACACACACACACACACACACACACACACACACACCGATTCTCTCTCTCTCTCTCTCTCTCTCTCTCTCTCTCTCTCCAGTTCAGTACGTGGTCAAAATCTATACCTGAATAGATGAAAATCACTTGGTATTCTCTGTCTGTGCATGGTATGTCTGTCTCTCTCTCTCATTGTGTCCCCCTGTCTCTTTCTCTCTGTCTCTCTCTGTCCCTCTCTCATTGTGTTCCCCTGTCTCTCTCATTGTGTCCCCCTGTCTCTCTCTGTCTCTCTCTCTCATTGTGTCCCCCTGTCTCTCTCTGTCTCTCTCTCTCATTGTGTCCCCCTGTCTCTCTGTCCCTCTCTCTCATTGTGTCCCCTGTCTCTCTCTGTCCCTCTCTCTCATTGTGTCTCCCTGTCTCTCCCTGTCCCTCTCTCTCATTGTGTCCCCCTGTCTCTCTCTGTCCCTCTCTCTCATTGTGTCCCCCTGTCTCTCTCTCTCATTGTGTCCCCCTGTCTCTCTCTCTCAGTGTACCCCTGTCTCTCTCTCTCATTGTGTCCCCCTGTCTCTCTCTGTCTCTCTCATTGTGTCCCCCTGTCTCTCCCTGTCTCTCTCTCTCAGTGTACCCCTGTCTCTCTCTCTCATTGTGTCCCCCTGTCTCTCCCTGTCTCTCTCTCTCAGTGTACCCCTGTCTCTCTCTCTCATTGTGTCCCCCTGTCTCTCCCTGTCTCTCTCTCTCATTGTGTCCCCCTGTCTCTCCCTGTCTCTCTCTCTCAGTGTACCCCTGTCTCTCTCTCTCATTGTGTCCCCCTGTCTCTCTCTGTCCCTCTCTCTCATTGTGTCCCCCTGTCTCTCTCTCTCATTGTGTCCCCCTGTCTCTCCCTGTCTCTCTCTCTCAGTGTACCCCTGTCTCTCTCTCTCATTGTGTCCCCCTGTCTCTCCCTGTCTCTCTCATTGTGTCCCCCTGTCTCTCTCTGTCTCTCTCTCATTGTGTCCCCCTGTCTCTCCCTGTCTCTCTCTCTCAGTGTACCCCTGTCTCTCTCTGTCTCTCTCTCTCATTGTGTCCCCCTGTCTCTCCCTGTCTCTCTCTCTCATTGTGTCCCC
>NC_134902.1:2163269-2178269 GCF_041734735.1 Babylonia areolata | reverse complement strand
TTTTTAAAAACAACAACAAACAACAACAACAACATCGACAACAAAACAACGACCACCACCACCAAACGTGTACAGCTCAAAACACCGAAGAATAAGAAAAAAAACCAACCGTACACGATTTGAATGGTTGCAATAATGGCTGTTTTATGGTGCACAACGCTGACGAGTTTGATACAACATTCCTGACCAGAAAGCTCACCTTGTTATTTCTCGCCACACAGTGCTTTTTGTCAGCCCCAAAATACAGGAACTAAGCAGCATTCGACTGTTGATTGTTATGGAGTTGGGCTGTATTGTATTGCATTGTGTCAGAAAAAAATAGGAAGCGTGGTTCACCCGAATGTTCATTGTGTTGTGTTGTATTGTGTTGGATTGTGTCGACAAAAAGCGGGAACTGCGCTCTACTCGAGTGTACATTGTAATGCGGTGTATTGTTATTGTATTGTTTATTGTATCTTACCTTGTTGTATTTTTACGGTAGTGTATTTTTATCTAACCAACATTTTTAAATCACAAAAACGTGTACAACCATCACAGCATTATTTCAAACTTGCCCATACACATTAAGTGTTTTTTTTAAATGTTAGAAATATAAAAGAAAACACCAGTGGTATTGCATTGTATGGTATTGAAATGTACTGTGGTGAACTGTATTGTTTATAGTTTGGTACCGTGTTGTGCTGTACTGAGCTTTACTGTCATGTATGAAATGTATCGCATTGGTAACCCCCCTCCCCCCCCCCCCCCGCACCGCCCCCCCCAATCCCTCTTCTCTCTCTCTCTCCCCGTCTTTCTCTGTCTCTCCCACACTCTCTCCCCTCCCTTTTCTCTCTCTCCCCCCCCCCCCCCCCCCCCCCCCCCCTCTCTCTCTCTCTCAGTCACCCACTGTCTCTGTCCAGATGTCTCCGTCTCTCATAGAAAAACCAAATCTGCGCAGTTAGAGAGAGAATGCGAGAATGATTATCTGGTTGTCAGGTAGAAACATTGTTCATACAATGGATATAACAAAGAACTTAAGAGAGGCGCGTGCGTTCGTGTGTGTGTGTGTGTGTGTGTGTGTGTGTGTGTGTGTGTGTGTGTGTGTGTGTGTGTGCGCGCGCGCGCGCTTGTGCGTTTCGGTCAAGGTTCCATGAATATATTTTTATATATTAATGCGTTCTCTCTCCTGTCTGTCTGTCGAGTTTGTGTCTGTCTGTCTCTCTGTCTGTCAGTGTTTCTGTCTGTCTGTCTCTGTCTCTCTCTGTCTTTTGCTCTCTCTTTCTCCCTCTCTTTCTCCACATCCCCCTGTCTCTCTCTTTCTCTGTCTGTCAGTCTCTCTGTCCCCCCCCTCTCTCTCTTTCTACGTGTCCCTGTCAGTCTCAGTCTCTCTCTCTCTGTCTGTCTGCCCCTGTCTCTCTCTCTCTCTGTCTCTCTCTCTCTCTTTTCCCCAGTTCTCCCTTTCTTCCCCCGCCCCCCTGTCTCTCTCTCTCTCTCTCCCTCTCTTCCGCACTCCCCCCCCCCTTCTCTCACACTCATCTCCACCCCTATGTTTTTCTCTCTCTGTCTCTCTCCTCTCTTTCTGTCTGTCTCTGTCTCTCTCTCTCCCTCTATCTCACCCAGTCCTCTGCTGTTTCCCTGGCTCTGTGTGTGTGTGTGTGTGTGTGTGTGTGTGTGTGGGTCTGTCTGTCTCCTTCTTTAGTTCTTCCATTTATAAAATCCCAAATGGAGAAGTTATGGTCATGAGTCCTTGATATCTGATACCACGAATAACATTTTCAACAATGAAATGCCTTGTTTGTATTTAAAAAAAACAACAACAACAAAAAACAAACAAAAAACAAAACCAAAAAAACCCCAAAAACTCACACCCCCATAACGCATATCCAAGGTGTTTAATGCAACAGTTTCGAAATCTAATAATTTTGTTTTCCTTTTTGTGTTGTGGAGATTACAAATCATAATGCATACACATTGAATCACAACGCTGAATGGACAATCAAAACCTCTCTGTCAACATCATTGTCGTGGTCTCCTTGTCTCTCTTCATTCCTCTCTCTCTTCTCTCTCTCTCTTCTCTTTTTTTTCTCTCTCTCTCCGTCTATCTGCCCCCTCTCTGCTGTTCTCTCTCTCCCTTCTCTCTGTTCTTCTCTCTCTTCTCTTCTCTCTCTCTCTCTTCTCTTCTCTCTCTCTCTCTCTCCATGTCTCTATCTACCCCCTCTCTTCTGTTCTCTCTCTCCCTTCTCTCTGTTCTTCTCTCTCTTCTCTTCTCTTCTCTTCTCTCTCTCTCTCTCTCTCTCTCTCTCTCTCTCTCTCCGTGTCTCTATCTACCCGCTCTCTTCTGTTCTCTCTCTCTCTCTCTGTTCTTCTCTCTCTCTTCTCTCTTTCCTGTCTCTCTTCTCTCTTTCCTATCTCTCTGTCTCTTCTCTCTTAGTCGCTCTGTCTGTCTGTTTCTCATTCTTTTTGACGCTCTTCTCTCTCTCTCTTGCACACACACACACACACACACACACACACACTCTCTCTCTCTCTCTCTCTGTATCTCTGTCTCTGTCTTTGTCTCTGTCTGTCTCTGTCTCAATGTCTGTCTGTCTTTCTCTCTCACACACACGTGGGCGCGCATACACACACACACACACACACACACACACACACACACACACACACACTCTCACTCACTCACTCACTCACCCACTTGTTCACCCACTCACTCATACACATACACATTTTTTAAACCAGTACTGTGTCATCACCTTCACCGTCTGTTGTTGATGTCTTCGCTAACGCCACCGTCCTTGTCATGATTGTCGTTGTCGTGTAAACAAAGTGAGTCTATGTTTTAACCCGGTGTTCGGTTGTCTGTATGTGTGTGTCTGTGTGTCTGTGTCTGTGACATTTTCTTTGCAAATACTTTGTCAGTTGACACCAAATTAGGCATAAAAAATAGGAAAATTTCAGTTCTTTCCAGTCATCTTGTTTAAAACAATATTGCACCTCTGGGATGGGCACAAAAAAGAAAAAAAAAGAAAGAAAAAAAAGAAGCCTAATTATATGCAAACTGCATTTACTGTTATATTTATATTTTTTGTATTCTCTAAACTTGGCACTTTGATCTCATATTCTGACCCAACAACAAGAGCAGTCATTATTATCATTTTTTGTTCAAACAGGAACTACTTTTGCTAAGCATGGAAGTTTTATTTATTTTGCAAACGTTTTGGTGCAGATAGTAAAAAAGGGAAATTACTCTGTAATTAATGCTATGGGGCTTAATTTGCTTTAAACTGATCTTTCTCATCTTGAACATTACATTTTGAAATTATACTCAATACATAAAAATCTTGGGTTTTAAAAAAAAAGTGTATCACAAGTGAGTCTTGAAGGCCTTGCCTCTTGTTTTTCTCTTAGATTTGTATTGGGAAAAGACATGAACCCAACTCCGGTGACAAGGGAGAGAAATGGTGGATTGCGGGAAATCGTGGGCTTACAGTCCCTGTCTCTCCCTAACACAAAAGATGTGCTGACGCAGTCTGGGAGAGACAATGAGAGAATGGTGATCGTTTTGTCAGGTGGAAAACATCCTTCATACAATAGATAAAAACAAAGGCTTTTAGAGAGAGACAAGCCTGCGTGCGTGCGTGCGTGTGTGTCTGTGTGCGCGCGCACACGGAATTATTCTCTCTGGTTTGTGCGCGCATGACGGTATGATCAATATCCGTTTTTCACACTTACCTGAAAGCCTCTGACAAGCTACCACAACGCTGTTTTTTCAAACGTACATAATTCACGAGTCCACAAGTCAGTTGAAAAGGGACCACAGTTTGTTGAACTTTTTTTTTTCTCACCCAACACGCTCCTCACAGCCGCCCAACAAGCCTCCGCTGGCACTGTGCCCACCCATCCATCACCACCTTTTTTTTCAGTTTCATTGCCACCTCACTTCACTTGTCCAGTCAGCAGGTTTTCTTGTAGAGCTATGCTCCAGTGCTGGTTGAATGTTTGATGAAGCGAGGGAAATGGTTAGTGATGACTCCTTTAGCGCAGCTTTGGGCCAGGACTGTCAACAGCTTTGTCTGAAAGTGGGGGTCGTTAGTTTGTGCTGCGTTGCGTGGTGTGGTGTGTGTGAGTGCGTGCATGCATGCGTACGTGTTTGAATTTGATCAATGACTGAAAAAAACAAGTTTAAAAAAAAAGGAATAGAAAGAAAGAATAAGAGAAAGAAAGAAAGACGGACAGAAAGAAAGAAAGAAAAGATGGAAAAGAAAAATAATTAACAAAGAAAAAAATAATACAAGAAAAAAGTTATTTGTTTTCTGGATCACTATTTTGACAAGAGAATATCATCGTCATCATCATCATCATCATCATCATCATCATCTCTGTCGTTGTCATCGTCATCGCGACAACATCGTCATCATATTGGCATTATCATTCTGTGAACTTAGCTCGAAAGAAAGTTGTCTGTTGTGTGACGATTCACTAAAAGCATTTTCATGCTAAACAACCCCTTCACAAGTTTTAGCTCCAAAACAAAACACAGCCAATTTTGCTTAATTGAAAACACCAATATTTTGACATGGAGACGGGAGCGCGCGTTCGTGTGTGTGTGTTTGCCTATGTGTGTGAGGGTGCGCGCGCGCGCGCTCGTCTGGCCGCGTGTTGTGGTGGTATCAATAATGAAAGGTCCTATCTGCCGTTACTGGCACACTGCCCAACCAGCTACTGTGTGTGTGTGTGTGTGTGTGTGTGTGTGTGTGTGTGCGTGCGCGGGTGTGTGCACGTGCATGCATGTGATTGGGTGTTCAGCTGATCAAATCGTGCATGCTCGTACCCCGCAGAAAGTACAACGGAAATATGAAAAAGCAATGAAGATGGTTGCTAACAACAGACACCATGCCATCATCCGGATCAACACACACACACACACACACACACACACACACACACACACACACACACACACACACACACACACACACACACACACGGGTAGACGGCTGACCACAGTTGAGTTTGAGGGATGAACGTGTTGGAGACAGGTAGACATACAATGAGGGAGGTGGAGACAGGGAGACATACAATGAGGGAGGTGGAGACAGGTAGACATACAATGAGGGAGGTGGAGACAGGGAGACATACAATGAGGGAGGTGGAGACAGGTAGACATACATACAATGAGGGAGGTGGAGACAGGTAGACATACAATGAGGGAGGTGGAGACAGGGAGACATACAATGAGGGAGGTGGAGACAGGGAGACATACAATGAGGGAGGTGGAGACAGGGAGACATACAGTGAGGGAGGTGGAGACAGGGAGACATACAATGAGGGAGGTGGAGACAGGGAGACATACAGTGAGGGAGGTGGAGACAGGGAAACATACAATGAGGGAGGTGGAGACAGGGAGACATACAGTGAGGGAGGTGGAGACAGGGAGACATACATACAATGAGGGAGGTGGAGACAGGGAGACATACAATGAGGGAGGTGGAGACAGGGAGACATACAATGAGGGAGGTGGAGACAGGTAGACATACAATGAGGGAGGTGGAGACAGGGAGACATACAGTGAGGGAGGTGGAGACAGGGAAACATACAATGAGGGAGGTGGAGACAGGGAGACATACAGTGAGGGAGGTGGAGACAGGGAGACATACAATGAGGGAGGTGGAGACAGGCAGACATACAATGAGGGAGGTGGAGACAGGGAGACATACAATGAGGGAGGTGGAGACAGGGAAACATACAATGAGGGAGGTGGAGACAGGGAGACATACAGTGAGGGAGGTGGAGACAGGGAGACATACATACAATGAGGGAGGTGGAGACAGGGAGACATACAATGAGGGAGGTGGAGACAGGGAGACATACAATGAGGGAGGTGGAGACAGGTAGACATACAATGAGGGAGGTGGAGACAGGGAGACATACATACAATGAGGGAGGTGGAGACAGGGAGACATACATACAATGAGGGAGGTGGAGACAGGGAGACATACAATGAGGGAGGTGGAGACAGGGAGACATACAATGAGGGAGGTGGAGACAGGGAGACATACATACAATGAGGGAGGTGGAGACAGGTAGACATACAATGAGGGAGGTGGAGATAGGTAGACATACAATGAGGGAGGTGGAGACAGGGAAACATACATACAATGAGGGAGGTGGAGACAGGGAAACATACATACAATGAGGGAGGTGGAGACAGGGAAACATACATACAATGAGGGAGGTGGAGACAGGGAGACATACAATGAGGGAGGTGGAGACAGGGAGACATACATACAATGAGGGAGGTGGAGACAGGTAGACATACAATGAGGGAGGTGGAGACAGGGAGACATACAGTGAGGGAGGTGGAGACAGGGAGACATACAATGAGGGAGGTGGAGACAGGGAGACATACAATGAGGGAGGTGGAGACAGGGAGACATACATACAATGAGGGAGGTGGAGACAGGTAGACATACAGTGAGGGAGGTGGAGACAGGGAGACATACAGTGAGGGAGGTGGAGACAGGGAGACATACAATGAGGGAGGTGGAGACAGGGAGACATACATACAATGAGGGAGGTGGAGACAGGTAGACATACAGTGAGGGAGGTGGAGACAGGGAGACATACAGTGAGGGAGGTGGAGACAGGGAGACATACATACAATGAGGGAGGTGGAGACAGGGAGACATACATACAATGAGGGAGGTGGAGACAGGGAGACATACAGTGAGGGAGGTGGAGACAGGGAGACATACAATGAGGGAGGTGGAGACAGGGAGACATACAATGAGGGAGGTGGAGACAGGGAGACATACATACAATGAGGGAGGTGGAGACAGGTAGACATACAGTGAGGGAGGTGGAGACAGGGAGACATACAGTGAGGGAGGTGGAGACAGGGAGACATACAATGAGGGAGGTGGAGACAGGGAGACATACATACAATGAGGGAGGTGGAGACAGGTAGACATACAGTGAGGGAGGTGGAGACAGGGAGACATACAGTGAGGGAGGTGGAGACAGGGAGACATACATACAATGAGGGAGGTGGAGACAGGGAGACATACATACAATGAGGGAGGTGGAGACAGGGAAGACATACAATGAGGGAGGTGGAGACAGGGAGACATACATACAATGAGGGAGGTGGAGACAGGGAGACATACAGTGAGGGAGGTGGAGACAGGGAGACATACAATGAGGGAGGTGGAGACAGGTAGACATACAATGAGGGAGGTGGAGACAGGGAGACATACAGTGAGGGAGGTGGAGACAGGGAGACATACAATGAGGGAGGTGGAGACAGGGAAACATACAATGAGGGAGGTGGAGACAGGGAGACATACATACAATGAGGGAGGTGGAGACAGGGAGACATACAATGAGGGAGGTGGAGACAGGGAGACATACAATGAGGGAGGTGGAGACAGGGAGACATACAGTGAGGGAGGTGGAGACAGGGAGACATACATACAATGAGGGAGGTGGAGACAGGGAGACATACATACAATGAGGGAGGTGGAGACAGGGAGACATACAATGAGGGAGGTGGAGACAGGGAGACATACATACAATGAGGGAGGTGGAGACAGGTAGACATACAATGAGGGAGGTGGAGACAGGGAGACATACAGTGAGGGAGGTGGAGACAGGGAGACATACAATGAGGGAGGTGGAGACAGGGAGACATACATACAATGAGGGAGGTGGAGACAGGTAGACATACAGTGAGGGAGGTGGAGACAGGGAGACATACAGTGAGGGAGGTGGAGACAGGGAGACATACAATGAGGGAGGTGGAGACAGGGAGACATACATACAATGATGGAGGTGGAGACAGGTAGACATACAGTGAGGGAGGTGGAGACAGGGAGACATACAGTGAGGGAGGTGGAGACAGGGAGACATACATACAATGAGGGAGGTGGAGACAGGGAGACATACATACAATGAGGGAGGTGGAGACAGGAAGACATACAATGAGGGAGGTGGAGACAGGGAGACATACATACAATGAGGGAGGTGGAGACAGGGAGACATACAGTGAGGGAGGTGGAGACAGGGAGACATACAATGAGGGAGGTGGAGACAGGTAGACATACAATGAGGGAGGTGGAGACAGGTAGACATACAGTGAGGGAGGTGGAGACAGGGAGACATACAATGAGGGAGGTGGAGACAGGGAAACATACATACAATGAGGGAGGTGGAGACAGGGAGACATACAATGAGGGAGGTGGAGACATGGAAACATACATACAATGAGGGAGGTGGAGACAGGGAGACATACAATGAGGGAGGTGGAGACAGGGAGACATACAATGAGGGAGGTGGAGACAGGGAAACATACATACAATGAGGGAGGTGGAGACAGGGAGACATACAATGAGGGAGGTGGAGACAGGGAGACATACATACAATGAGGGAGGTGGAGACAGGGAGACATACAGTGAGGGAGGTGGAGACAGGGAGACATACATACAATGAGGGAGGTGGAGACAGGGAGACATACAATGAGGGAGGTGGAGACAGGGAGACATACAATGAGGGAGGTGGAGACAGGGAGACATACATACAATGAGGGAGGTGGAGACAGGGAGACATACAGTGAGGGAGGTGGAGACAGGGAGACATACAATGAGGGAGGTGGAGACAGGGAGACATACAATGAGGGAGGTGGAGACAGGGAGACATACAGTGAGGGAGGTGGAGACAGGGAGACATACAATGAGGGAGGTGGAGACAGGGAGACATACATACAATGAGGGAGGTGGAGACAGGGAGACATACATACAATGAGGGAGGTGGAGACAGGGAGACATACAGTGAGGGAGGTGGAGACAGGGAGACATACAGTGAGGGAGGTGGAGACAGGGAGACATACATACAATGAGGGAGGTGGAGACAGGGAGACATACATACAATGAGGGAGGTGGAGACAGGGAGACATACAATGAGGGAGGTGGAGACAGGGAGACATACATACAATGAGGGAGGTGGAGACAGGTAGACATACAATGAGGGAGGTGGAGACAGGGAGACATACAGTGAGGGAGGTGGAGACAGGGAGACATACAATGAGGGAGGTGGAGACAGGGAGACATACATACAATGAGGGAGGTGGAGACAGGTAGACATACAGTGAGGGAGGTGGAGACAGGGAGACATACAGTGAGGGAGGTGGAGACAGGGAGACATACAATGAGGGAGGTGGAGACAGGGAGACATACATACAATGATGGAGGTGGAGACAGGTAGACATACAGTGAGGGAGGTGGAGACAGGGAGACATACAGTGAGGGAGGTGGAGACAGGGAGACATACATACAATGAGGGAGGTGGAGACAGGGAGACATACATACAATGAGGGAGGTGGAGACAGGAAGACATACAATGAGGGAGGTGGAGACAGGGAGACATACATACAATGAGGGAGGTGGAGACAGGGAGACATACAGTGAGGGAGGTGGAGACAGGGAGACATACAATGAGGGAGGTGGAGACAGGTAGACATACAATGAGGGAGGTGGAGACAGGTAGACATACAGTGAGGGAGGTGGAGACAGGGAGACATACAATGAGGGAGGTGGAGACAGGGAAACATACATACAATGAGGGAGGTGGAGACAGGGAGACATACAATGAGGGAGGTGGAGACATGGAAACATACATACAATGAGGGAGGTGGAGACAGGGAGACATACAATGAGGGAGGTGGAGACAGGGAGACATACAATGAGGGAGGTGGAGACAGGGAAACATACATACAATGAGGGAGGTGGAGACAGGGAGACATACAATGAGGGAGGTGGAGACAGGGAGACATACATACAATGAGGGAGGTGGAGACAGGGAGACATACAGTGAGGGAGGTGGAGACAGGGAGACATACAATGAGGGAGGTGGAGACAGGGAGACATACACTGAGGGAGGTGGAGACAGGGAGACATACAATGAGGGAGGTGGAGACAGGGAGACATACAATGAGGGAGGTGGGGGGGAGGAGGTGGGGGTGTGGGGGAGGAGATGGGGGAGGTGGGGGTGTGGGGGAGGAGATGGGGGAGGGAGGAGGTGGGGGAGGAGATGGCGGAGGAGGGATACAGAGAAACATGAAGAACATAACTGTACCGTGTGTCCTCACACCTAGCCCCCTCCACCCCCCTTTTCTGTCCCCCCCCCCACCCATAATCCCCTTCCTATCACACACACACACACACACACACACACACACACACACACACGAGCGCGCACGCGCATGTACACGCGCGTATACGGTCATGCAAACATACGCACACATACAGATTGACCAACACTCACACACACAGAGAGAAAGGGCGCTATATGAATGTACATTTATTAGTAGTAGTACTATTATTATTACTATTATTATTATACACACACTGGTCTGCGCACGCACATGCACACATACTTGCATACCGCCCCACCCCACTCTACAATGACATACACATCGGCACATAAGCACACACACACACACACGCACGCACGCACGCACGCACGCACGCACGCACGCACACACACCACTCATACATATACTCACACACTCATAAAGACACATACTGACACACGTACGCACACACACACAAACACACACGCACACACAAAACACACTCATACACATACACACACTCAGAAAGACACACTGACACACACACACGCGCGCGCGCGTGCACAGATACACACACACACACACACACACACACACACACACACACACACTAAAGAGCCTTTCCTGTGGGTGGGAATGGAAGAGGGGGGGGGGGGGTGACCACACATTGCCTAGACATTAACCAGTTTGACAATCCTGAGCATGGCGGGCTAACCACTGTTGCTGCATGCAGTCAACACAACTCGGCCCAATCAATCCACGGAGAAAAAAACAACTGATCGATGTCTCTTTGACGCCAGTTTGACATTGTTGCTTTAAAGTCCAGCTGGTCTCTCATAAACAGAGCCTAGCTTTACCGTAGGTGTATTTAAATAAATAGAGGGACGATGGCGGAATCAGTTAACTATTTTATGGTATGAAAAATATATCATGTGTATTTCCCAAGACCAGCGACTGCAGTTGGTAAGCTAGCCAGACAGCAAAACAGCCGACCGAACCAGTCCCACCCGACTTTCAGACACACACCAGTCTACACTGGTGCAAGGAAAATCCTTCCCAGGCTGATCGCTTTAATCTCTTGATCTCAACAGTAGCAAAGCTATTGCGGGCCAAAAAAATACTCGCTCCGCACACGGCCGCCATCTTGTTCCGCTGCCGGAAGCTTAGTGAGAGTTTGCGCGTGCGCAAGTGAATGGTCGCCGTGGCGATCTCTATGTCAACAAGGTTGCGAGGCAGTTTTTATTCCCCCGAGCACGACTGACTTGGCGTAGCGGCCTGATCGCAGTGACAATTGTAGTCGGTGGCTAGCCCGCGCTGGTGGCAAGTGCTCAGTTTGGGACGAGACAAGTTTTTGGCCAAGGCAGCTTGCAAAGAGAGAGGACAGTCCATTGTCTCTGTAAATTCCAGCCCTGAGGTAGGCGGAGATCTTTTTTCGTTCTCTTCTTTTCTTTTCTTTTTTTGTATTTCCCTTCCGTTCTTTTTTTCTCCATAGTCCTTTTGTCGAGTGGGTGGGATCAGTAGGGCTGTCAGCAGCAGAGACTTGGTTCTTTTGTTGTCGTTGGGGTGTAAGTTGTCATGCTCTCTCTCTCTCTCTCTCTCTCTCTCTCTCTCACACACACACACACACACACACACACACACTCTCTCTCTCTCTCTCTCTCTCTCTGTCTCTCTCTCTCTCTCTCACTCCTCTTTCTCACTCTGTCTTTTCTTTTTTTCTTTTCTTTTTTTGATACTGTAATAGACTTGTGTATTTATCTGTACAAAGAGTATTAAATATTTAACAGAAATCGTGCTGATAACGAGGTTTTTTTTAGGAGAAAAAAAAGAAGAAAAAAAGGGGGAAGATAGGATTGGAGATATCTTTTCACACTCCTTTGCAAGGGATGAGATCTTTTTCATTCTGTTTTATTTTAGATCTATTTATTTGTTTTTTTTCTGAATAAACTATTTATGATCGTGATTGTTGTTTTTCCAGAACTTGAATTAATTTTTGGGGTGTCATTTTACCGATGATTGTTTCTTGTATAACGTTTGCATCGATTACATTATTACTGATTGTTATTATTGTATCTGTGGCTGTGAATGCATTGGCAGAACTGTCGTCATTTCTTGTCCATTAGTGTGTGTGTATGGGTGTGATTTTTGTCTTTGAAGCAGCGTTAACAACTTTGTTTTTAAGCTGAACTTCAAAGTATCGACAAAACAATTTATAGTGATTGCATTTTTGTAGAGAGTTTCAAAGCAAATGTTAAAATCTGAAAAAAAATATATTCAACTGTTTTTTCCTTCTATGTATGTATGCATGTATACATTATGTACACATACACACACACTCATGTACATATGCAGTTTAGTTAGTCCAACATTGGAGCTTGCGAGTTTCATTCATAATTCCCTTTTTCTTTCTTTCTTACTTTCCACAAGCTATTCAGTCAGCAAAGCTCATATGTCTTTCCAGGGTGTCTCTGTCTCTGTGTGTGTCTCTCTCTGTCTCTGTCTTTTTCTTCCTCTGTCTCTATGTCTCTCACTCTTTGTCACCTCTCTCTGTCTGTTTTTCTCAAGGCCTGACTAAGTGCGTTGGGTTACGCTGCTGGTCAGGCATCTGCTTGGCAGATGTGGTGTAGCGTATATGGATTTGTCCGAACGCAGTGACGCCTCCTTGAGGTAGTGAAACTGAAACTGTTTTTCGGTTTTTCTCTGTCTGACCGTCTCTATCTCTGCCTCTCTCTCTCTCTCTCTCCTCCTCAACTCCTTTTATATCTCTCCGTGTGGGGGGCGGTGGGGGTGGGGGTCGGGAGTGTAAGTGTTGGGCAATCCGGCAGCAGAAGAGTGTCAGCTGGAAGAACAAAAGGTCAGACCAGGGGAGTGCCGGCAGCGGTCTGAGCGGACCAAAGCCTCCCCATAAGTGTTTCCCATTAGTAGTCCTTCACTGTGTGTGTGTGTGTGTGTGTGTGTGTGTGTCTGTGTGTGTGTGTCTGTGTGTGTGCGCATGGAGGGGGGGCAGGAGGGAGGGGGGGGGGGGGGTAGGGGTGGAGGCGAGGGTACACGGCGTAGCGAGTCACTGACGGTATATATACCCTGATCGTTCTAACACTGCCGTCATAGCGACGATCTTTTTTTAACTGTAAAGAACATATGAATGAAGAAATTAGAACAGGTAAATTGGTGAATCAATAAACATTATGAAATTGCATACAGGGTAGATACTGTAGAAATGAATAAGTAGATAAATGAATAAAAAGGTAAATAAAATAATAGCATTGTAAAAGAGAACTATGCACAGCTCTCTGATCCAAGTGGATCAACAGAGAGAAAAGGATGGGAAGGGGAAGGAAGGAAGGAAGGTGGACAGAAAGAAATCAGGATAGACAGAAAAACAGAAAGAGTTCGATGGAAAGAAAGAGAGACAAACAAAGGACAGAGAGGAACAAACAAAGACGCGTGAGGGAGCACACACACACACACACACACACACACACACAGAGTCACACACACACACACACACACACACACACACACACACACACACACAGAGTCACACACACACACACACACACACACACAGAGTCACACACACAGAGTCACACACGCAAACACACACGCACGCACGCACACACACACACACACACACACACACACACACACACAGAGTCACACACGCAAACACACACACACGCACGCACACACACACACACACACACACACACACACACACACACACACACACACACACACACACTCACTCACTGCTGCATGCGGACAAATAAACACGGAGAGACAGACAGACAGAGACAGAGGGAGAGAAAAGAAAGAAAGAGAGAGACTGTAGAGAGAGAGAGAGAGGGGGGGGGGGAAGGGTTATGCTGGGCGCCATGATGTGAAGTTGAAAAGGGGAGGGGGGGGGGGCCCGAGGGGGGTGTGTGAGGGGGTGGTGTGTGTGTGTGTGTGTGTGTGTGTGTGTGTGTGTGTGTGTGTTGGGGGGAGGGGCTTCACAACCAACCCCCCTCCAATCATCAAAACGTCATTTATCGTCGTTGTGAGAACCAGCACGACCACTTTTTAACACAGTGGTGAAGGTGTTGATGGTATCTGCCCCCATGTGCTAGCAGTGAAACGGGGCCCTTCTGTCAATGGCTATTATAGCCAGCCAACTGCAGACTGACAATCCATGTCAGGGGAAAAAACAACAACAAAAAAAACAACAAAAACAAACCACAACAAGACAAAAACAGCTATCTGTTTGCTCAGTTAACATTCGCTTGCCATCAAACGAGAGAGAGAGAGAGAGAAAGAAGCGTTTATGTAGTGTTTGTGGGTGGTGGTAGTGAATGTGTGTGTGTGTGTGTGTGTGTGTGTGTGGCTATTCCGGGGGGGGGGGGAAGGGTATGTCTTTATTACTCCTTCCCTCTTCCCCCCTCCCTCCTCTCCCCCTTCTCTCTTCCTCCCACCCTCCCCCTCTCTCTTCCTCCCTCCCCCTCTCTCTTCCTCCCTCCCACCCCTTTCTCTCTTCCTCCCTCCCCCCTCTCTCTCTTTCTCCCTCCCTCTCTCACTCACTTCCTCGCCCCTCCCCCCTCTCTTTTCTTCCTTCCCTTCCCCTCTCTCTCTCTCACTCCCTCTCCCTCCCTCCCTGCCCCCTCCTCTCTCTCTCCCCCTCCCTCCCTACCCCCCTCTCTCTCTCCCCCTCCCTCCCTACCCCCCCCTCTCTCTCCCTCTCTCTCCCTCACTCCCCCCTCTCGCTCTATCTTCCTTCCTCTCTTCCCACTTATTTCTCTCTACGTATATCTCTCTCACAATACTGTCTCTCTTTCGTTCGGTCGTTGTAGTGTGCTGTCTCCGTGCTTTTTTTTTTTTTTAATTCTTTTTTTTAAATATCCTTTTTAAAACAATGACCATTG
>NC_134902.1:2128269-2160769 GCF_041734735.1 Babylonia areolata | reverse complement strand
CACTTTGGTTATACAACATAATTATACTCTTGCAGACAGGGGAAAAAACAAACGTGGCGCTGTACTCTGGCGGCACGTCCCCTGGGAGAGGAGCCAAAATTTCACACAGAGAAGTCTGTTGTGACAAAAAAAGTAATAGAACGCAACACACACACACATATGTCACGCCGAATTTCTTTCCATTGGAAGAAAACAAAATCTCTTACACAGTAACACGTCTTAGCACAATACTGTAGAACAGAGCTCGCACATAGCAGATGGTAATACATGTACACAGTAGTAGCAAACAAAACAGTAACCCGACAAAACACCGGGTTGAACTGATGACCCCGAACGTTTCAGATAGTGTTGCACGAAAGATCACATTACAATTCGAGCAGCCGACATAGATTTAATTCATGCACTCCGCCAGAGAACAGGGGAGGCCACCCCCTTTCTTTGTTTTTTTTCTGAATAGGACAGCAGACGACAGTTACTGGCAGTGTTTCTGTCCTGTGTTGCCAAATCAAGGAACCATGGATTTCAAACTTGCACAGAAGAGTTTTGAAAAAATGGTCGTCACTGCTTGAAGATTTGATAGAATGGGATTGTGAGAGAACACACCATCACGAACGCCATCAACTGCGGTACTCAGGTAGGCTTGAAAACAGTGTTGAGTTAAGACACCCTTCATAATCGGACAGAAATGGGGAAACTGCTAGTAGGGTTTTCTGGAAACGTCTTCGTTATTTCAGCTTTTGATGTCGGTGTAATCACTTAGGTAATGGACCTATACTGACTAGAAGTTCAGTAAGAAAGGCTGTCTTCTTTCTTTTCTTTTCGAGAGGGGATGGGGGTGGGCGTTCCAAATACAACCTTTGCCGAACAGTGTTCCTGTTTTGATGACTTGCTTTTAGCCCTAAAATAGTGTCAAAGACAGCATGGCTTTGCTTGACAAGTATCTGTCACATTACTTCAGTTTATCGGAAATAAGTAACGTTTATTGTGTAAATTAATCATTTCTTCTGTACAGTTTACAGGGTTTGTAATAGTTTGAATAAGGCACCAGAAAAAAAGAGAATATGCCTAATGGTTTGGTGTAGGCTTTTTACCGGGTGAATCACACTCAGGTACACGATTCGGTGTCGTTTAAAGTCGGTTCGCATTATCTACTCCACAACAGGAAACGTGTCGAAAACCCTGGACACAAGAGTGAGAAAACAAAAAGATACTGATACACAAATACAGAACTGACTTGAAATAAAGAAAAGTAAACTCATCAACAGATTCATTTCCATACTCCCACCCCTCCTCTCTCTGCAAGACACACTCGTAAGACATACACGCAACAAATGCGCGCGCGCGCACACACACACACACACACACGCACACACACATACTGCTCCTTTCTCTGTGTCCTTCTCGTTGTGTCTCTGTTACACACACACGCACACACACACACATAATATATATATATATATATATATATATATATATATATATATACACGCATATGCCTACACATACCTGCACACACACACACACACACTCACACTCACACACACACACACACTCACTCACACTCACACACACACACACGCACGCTCACACACACGCACATAAGACAAGTGGTGCCACACCTCCGAAGTGTGGATTTTCTCCCCCACACCCAGGGATGGTGGCCATAAATTTTGCAGGGTGATTCAGTTCGCCATGACACCCCACATGGGGTCGGCTGGTTCAGCCCACGTCTCGTGGAGTGTGTTAGAAGACGTATAGACAGCCAAGGCCACCACTTTAGCCTTTCAGGTGTCCTTATGTCCACCTGCGCTTGTGGCCATCCCCATTATCCTTACTGCCCCCCCACACACCCAAACTTCAAAACTGTCCCATGTACTGTACTGTATATTTTTTTTCTGTCTATAAAAGTATTTGTTTTACTTCAAAGTATCATTTTGCCAGGGACAACCCTTTTGTTGCCGTAGGTTCTTTTTACGTGCGCTAAGTGCATGCTGCGCTCAGGACCTCGGTTTTCTGTCCATAAGAGTATTTGTTTTACTTTCAAAGTTTTTGTCCCCGTCATTTTTGCGGCGTGAACAACCCTTTTGTTGTTGTGGGGTTCTTTTTACGTGCGGTAATTGCTTGCTGCACACGGGACCTCGATTGATGGTCGCGATCCATTGACTAGCTACCCAGACCACCACTCAAGTTCTAGTGGAGAGGGATGCAAAAACCCCGGTCCCCCGAAAGCGCACTATGGCTGCCTACATGGCGGGGTAAAAACAGTCATACACGTAAAAGCCCACTCGTGTACATGCGAGTGAACGTGGGAGTTGCAGCTCACGAACGCAGAAGAAGAAGATGCGGACACTCGCTTCCTAGTCGAGAGCATCCCTCAAGAAGAGCACCACTCAACACAGAGGGAAGAAAAAGTGTGGATGAGTTGTTGGTGTGTTGTTATCATTTAGAGTTTATGTTGTGTCGTCTACTAGGTCTTGCTCTCTGTCACAGTCTAGAAAAATGGCCCACGTGGGTCAGAGGCGATCGAGGGTGTGTGAATAAACGAATGTTTCTCTCTGTCTCTGTCTCTCTCTCTGTCTCTGTCTCTGTCTCTCTCTCTGTGTTCTTTTTTTTTTTTTTTTTTCACTCTCTGATTCGATCTTTTCAACAAAGCGTTAATCACTTTCACCTTGTACTAAGAGAAAGTAAGAGAGGGAGAGAGACACAGAGAGAGAGGGGAGGGGGGGGACGGGGGTGGCGGGGGTGGGGTGGGGGGGGAAGCGAAGGGGTGGTTACCAAGAATGGTTAGTTATGACTGTTGTTATTTTGTTTTGTTTAAACTGGGATGCAGTACAACACAACATTGTTAAGTCATCGTTGAGCAGCCGGGTTGAAGATCTACTATGAAGTGATTAACAGTTTGGAATTCGAGAAAGAAGAGGATGGAGGGGAGGGAAATTAATTAACTGAAATGTCCGGGAGCATGTTTCACATGGGTTCTGTTGTTGCTCAAACAAAAAAAAACAGTTGTTAGGGGTGTGGGGGCGGGGGATGGGGCGAGGGGAAGTATGCTCTGTCGAAACATCGGAGACACGCACGTGGTGAATTATGGATCATGCAGGCTGTGGACCATAGCTAATAACCAGAACTCGTCCTTACACACACACACACACACACACACACAGAGCACACACACGCACGTACGCGCGCGCGCGCGCGCGTGTATAGAAGACAGAAGGAAGGAGGGATGGGAAAGCAGATAGAGAATATCCAGATGTTGATGGACAAGTACAGGAAATCGATGTTTACTGCACAACACTCGCACACTCAGCATCACTCGCCAAGAGACACACCCTCCCCCCCTCTGACTCCCCCCCTCCCCCCCCCCCCCCACCAAAAAAAAAAAAAAAAAAGACAGAAAGGAAAAGAAAAATAAAGTACAGTGCCCAGCGCGCTATGAACGAAACAGTAAAGTGATGCTTGTGAATGCATACAGCTTTGGTGTGTGGCCTTACGATGACATGACACTAATAGTCCTCTGTGGCTAGCTGTTGTCACTGGGGATCGACCCAACGTTATCAAACGTGGATTGAAGAGGGTTTGTGTGATTGATTGCTTGATCAGTAGCAGCCAAGAGATAATACACTGACAACCCGACCTTGAGTCAGCCAAGATTTGATTTGATTTAGCCAGACATTGAGTCAGTCAGTTTTCCAGTCTTTTATTACAACCACTTACTTACTCTGTCAAAACCAGTCGGGAGCATGAGAGACGCGTCATCTGTCTTCTAATAAAACCGCGATAATTGAATGGATATGCCTGTCATAATGTTCCGGTGTGTAACAGACACGTCTGATAGGATTGTGTTGGGGGTTTGTGGCATGCAGGCTTCGTTTCATTTAGAAACCGCAGTTCACCGAAGATAGAAACAGGACAGCATTGCTCGCTTTGGGCAGATTAGATTTTAACAAACGCGTTTGGTTGATTATGTTTCAAAACACAAAACAGACGGTGAGTTTGTGTAATTATCTGCCCGCCTTTCATTAATGCTTAAAGGCTGTTTAGATTAGTGTGGGGTTTTTTTTTTTTCCTTCTTCATCTTCTTCTTCATCTTGATTTCCGAGTTCAGTTTATGACTCT
This sequence comes from Babylonia areolata, assembly GCF_041734735.1. Classification (NCBI taxonomy): domain Eukaryota; kingdom Metazoa; phylum Mollusca; class Gastropoda; order Neogastropoda; family Buccinidae; genus Babylonia; species Babylonia areolata. The sequence continues at coordinate 2,156,650 of NC_134902.1, read as the reverse complement.
CAAAACATGCCTTTTCTGTTCTTCCTGCCATTTTATTGACTGATGTTACTTCTTGAACCTCTGCCATTTGTATGTGCGCGTGCGTGTTTCTTTGGGTGTTTGTGTGTGTGCACGCCTGTTTTGTATAAGACATGTCAAGCATGTGTATTCATGTATACATGTATAACTTATATTGCTTAACCCGAACGAGCTCCCTGTCAAGATGTTAGAGTCAGTCTGCATTATCGTTATCATCATCATCATCGTGTTGACCATAGCGACTATTGAGCCGAGTGCTGACAGACTTCTTGACAAATACCGGTGGACCGTGTCGACGCTATTGACGACAGCGCGTGAATACCTCCACTTCCTCCCTCTTCCACCCCCCGCTGTCCCGCTCTCTCAACACACATTGATTGATTCCTGCCTGTATCCCTTGATCACAGGCCTGACAGATAGTGATCTGGCCACCAAACAGTTGAGAGCACACAAACATTGTAGAGGCATTCATTGCTTGTAGAAGTCGGGTATTGATTTGAGTTTGTCAACGTCAATTATTCTTTTCAATGACTGTGCGGTCGATTGAGTGTGTCGACGCCAGTTTTTCTTTTTTGATTATTGTATGCTACAGTGATCACACACACACACACACACACACACACACACACACACACACACACACACACACACACAGACAGACAGACAGACAGATGGAGGGGACTCGATCACAACACCAAGTTACTCATGCAAAGCAACCTTCCCCCACCCCTTGAAAACAGAACAACAAAAAAGTGCGCTCAGCAGTTTGCACAACAGCGCCAGTAAATCATGTTGGAACAGACCGCCGTATTATATCTGAGCCATCTGACAAAACGGTCCGCGTACGTCAGCAAACGTCAGAACGGACGAAATCCGTTCTCTCTTACGTCACCCACCCAACGCTATGACTCACGTCTTCCAGCTTTAGTATCATCTTTTTTTCTTTCTTTTTTTAATAAATTATTATTTTGTCTCTGTGTGTGTATCTCTCTGTGTGTGTGTGTGTGTGTGTGTGTGTGTGTGTGAACAGCAGTAGGGTGGTGTTTTGTGGCAGCCGTTATAATTATTTACTTGCGCTCTCCCACCCAGCCCTCACCAAAGACTGCTTGCTCCGTAAAGGTGTTGTTTGGAAAAACGATCAATCCCAGATTGAGCAGTGATCCTTCAACCAAAAGGGTCTGTGGTTATACAAACAGTTCCCCTGGTCCCGGCTGGAAAATGACTGTATACATAAGGAGCGGCCTGAGGGTTCACTCAATGGGGTTTGGGGAACAGCGAGGCCTATAGCCGAAGGAAAGTGCTTCTTAAGTGGCGTCCCTTGTCTGAAGCAGTTCCACCCGTACACCCTAATGACAGGACTGGCATGAAAACACAATCTCCTGAAACAGCGATTAAGCTTTTTTTGTTTGTGTGTGGGTCTAAGAAGCTGTATGCTTATATTAATTTGAACACGAACTGTGAAAATTACGATGGAAAAAAATGAAAGGATTTTTTCTTTACTTTTCTTTTATTCTCTTCTTTGCGTTGGAATATGGAATTGAAACGAAAGTGTGAAATACAGCTTTAAAACAAAACAAAACAAACCAAACAAACAAAAAACTCTAACATGGATAAAACATTTTTGAATAGAATAATATTAATTTTTCTTCCTTTCTTTTCTTTGAGTGAAATAAATGAAGTTTGTGTTGAAAAACGTAACAAATTTTCGTTTTCCTTTTTCTGTTCTTTTCAAAATTAATTGAGCATGAGAGAAATTACGGAGACTAAAAAAAATAAAAGTAATAAAAAAGCCATCACTTTTTTCTTTCTTTCTTTTAATTTCATCGATAGGGGTACTACCAGAATATGAGAAGACAACCGAACTGTCGGTCCCATTATTTCTTTCCACTTTGATAACGGTCACGACAACATTAACAACAAGAAGCTGGTGAATATGATAAATAAGTGGACTTGTTTGTGACCCCACCTCAGAAATTACAACGTCGCCAGAGCGATTGTGATACACAGCCCGAAACAGCACTTGGGCAGTGCGCGCGCGCACTCACACACACACACACACACACACACACACACACACACACACACACACACACACACACACACACACACACACACACACACCTGTATTGTCCCGCTAACCGTTTTGCTGAGACAGCCAAGACAGACGATGGGAGAGAGAAAGAGAGAGAGAGAGGAAAAAAAAGAGGTGGGGGGTAGGGGGGATCTATACAGAGGAAGGGAGGGAGGGAGGGATAGAACCCCCCTCCCCCAAAGGGCAGATGCTATCAGAATGAGGTGGTGCCCCCCAAGCAGGCGGAGTGCCAGAAGGCCTGTATCTGATTATGTTGTCACGTTGTGCCACACTGCTGAACATAACGCCTGCCCTGTCTCCTTTGTCACACTGTCGGTCACCGCTTCAGCTTGACACCGGTGTCATAGTTACGTTGATGCCCACGCCACAGTTCCCTCGGGCTTTCTTCTTTTTTCAACCCTCCAACATAGCATGTGATTGGAAACAATCATTTCTACCCCTTCACCTGTTGATCACCAAGTCAAGAGGCGCCCGTAGCAGAAATCAGAGGTCTTTGTTTCGGCGTGGTGTTGATTCTTGGGAAAGGCACTTTACTCCGAATTTATTGACTCTCTCTCTCTCTCCCACTTTCACCCTCACACGTGAAAATGCACGCGCGTGCGCACACACGCTCACAGACACGGGATAAAAGAGATTATTGAAAGGAGTAACAACACACATAAGCACTAGTGATCTGAATTTTGATAAGCTATCATGCTCTCTCTGTGTCTGCTCTCTCTGTGTCTGACTCTCTTTCTCTCTTTCACCCTCACACCCGCACATACACACTGCCATACACACACACACACGCGCGCGCGCTCGCGCGCACACACACACACACACACACATATATATACACACAAATGCCCACCCTCACGAATACACTGGATGAAATAAAAGGAGAAAGGTCTCACACTAGCAGTAATAGATGGATAGATAGATAGATAGATTAATAAATACATGAATAAAATGAATAAATGGAAATCCAATTGCACCGGGGTCAGAACCGACATGTGGGGGGAGCCTTTGCACTGCCCCCTGCCCCAGTCAGTTCCGTGGCACAGTTAGCCAATGTGCCGGTCCGATCTTCTTAGACACTGCTACCGGCTGTCACAGGGCGTCACTTCAGCTGGTGTTGCCTTGGTGTTGACTTGTCGGGCTTTGGCAAAACACTACGTGTGTGTGTGTGTGTGTGTGTGTGTTTAGGAGTTTGGAGGTTGTACAAGCAAATTATTATTATGCCTAGCATACCCAATTTCTGGTCCAGACATTGAGGAATGTGTGCCACCGTTTATTGTCGAGTGTACACGTGTGTGTGTGTGTGTGTGTGTGTGTGTGTGTGTGTGTGTGTGTGTGTGTGTTGCGTGTGCGCACCGTTGTGATCGAATGTCCGTTTGTCATTGTATCTGTGTGAATTGCCGTGTGCGTGTTGAAGATACCGTCTTGACAAAGGTCACACACTGCTGTCTCACTGAGGAACTCAATATTACCAGAAACCCTGTATACACATGTGTGTAGGGTATTTGATAGTGCTCATTATACCTACCACAAGACACACCGCTGTGCCCGAGACACGCTAATACACACATACACGCACACACACACACCTACGTACACAGAATAACACACACACTCACATAGTATGACTCAGTTTAGAAAAAAAAGTACATTGCTATGATGCATTCGACTGAATCTCACAAAGCACAAATACATCAGTCAGACACACTGCCCCAGACAGGCTCTCTCTCTCTTTCTCTCTGTCATACACGCGCGCACGCACGCACTTAGACCTATTGTGAAGTTTCTTTGGCTTAGTCAGCACAGACAGATATATCTCCAAGACACCTCATTCGATATGTAGTAGTAGATCAACTGTCATTCATTCCACCACTATTGACCCCCTTCTGTGTGTGTGTGTGTATCTGTGTGTGTGTTTCTGTCTCTCTCTCTCTCTCTCTCTCTCTTATACACTCTTTACCAGACCTCCATTCCAACAGCGGTCTTTTTCACAACTCTTTCCTCCCTCGTCCATTGCTTTCTAATAACCCTGACTGTACTTGGAGGTTCTCTTTGAAGTGAGACGCCAGCCACTTGAAAAGGAGAAAAAAACATGTCACTTGAAGCTTCTTAACTTGAGGGCTTCTCTGGTAACAGTTGTGTCTGCATATCAGTTGTGGTGGAGTGCCTGGCTTTGGTTGAAAATCGTGGTCGTGCGCTTTTATTGGTTTTAGCAGTAGTCAGTTTGAACATTGCCACAATAAAATGAATGCAAGGGATTTGACAGGATATAAAACAAGTTTTACACGGAGTCCTGTCATGATCACTTGTTTCCAAAACGCCTTATCGCTTCGTATGTGTTCAAACTTGTTCCTTCTAAGGTGTGATTAGCTCCAGGGAGTAGAAAACATTGGTTGTTCGCTTCGTTTGGTTTTCAGGACGTATTGAATATTTCCAAGTATCAACGCTTTTAGAGTCACCTTGTGTGTGTGTGTGTGTGTGTGTGTGTGTGTGTGTGTGTGTGTGTAAGAGAGGGAGAGAGAGAGAGAGAGAAGGCGTGCATGTCTTTGCTCTGTGTGAGCGCGCGCGTTTCTGTGTGTTCTTAAGAAAAATAGAGGGAAAAAGAGAGAAAATGACATGCTTCGTTCCAGTCCGTGTGTGTGCGTGTGTGTGTGTGTGTGTGTGTGTGTGTGTGTGTGTGTGTGTGTGTGTGTGTCTCCCCCAGAACCGAATTTGCTAACACACAAAACGGTTGATTGAGTGTGTGTAAATATGGAACAAACTGCAGTCACCCAGTCATACTGTGTAGACACCGTTGGTGGGCAGGTTTTCAGGCACACAGGAGGTGGGGTACATACCGCTACACCTGACTGGTCTGTTCAGAGACATGTCCTGCAAAACTCCAAGACAGGCCACGAAGAACACGGGGAGGGGGGAAGGGAGGGTGTGTGTTTGTATGGGGGGGGGGGAGGTTGGAGGGGGTGGAGGGTTTGGGGACCGACGAGGGGGTTGGGGGGCGGGGGGTTGAAGGGGTGGGGATGGAGGGACTGGGGAGCGGTAGCAGCTCGATTGAAGGAAAGCTGCAGTATGGTTATTATTGGCTGTCATACGAGCACTTTTGTTGTTCAAACCGAAGAAGAACGGTTGATGTATAGCGTTTATTAATGTCACCTCTCTCTCTGTCTCTGTGGAGAGGTGATTGTGTCTCTATATGCGTGAGCGCGCGAACGCGCACTTAATTGCTTGTTTGTGTGTGTGCAAGTGTGATATGAAGAATTGACATTGATTCTACATGTTAGTGCGCGTGTGAATCTGTGTGTCCCATGAGTGTGAAGTCTGGAGGCTTTGGGTTTCTGTATGATGAACAAATGAAGCTTGTCACAAACGGCAGGTCAAACCGTCGGGTTCTGCACAAGTAAAAAGCTTCCCCACGTTGACAGAAGACAAAAACCTTTATTTCTCTGTCTCTGTCTCTGTCTCTCTCTCGCACACACACACACACACGCGCACACGCACACAAGACTTGTATCGGAAGCTTCGCGCGGCGCGCAGCACTGACACAGAACCCACTAATTGGTTCTCTGACCCACAACCGAGCTGACTGGATAGATCTCGCATTGACTTGTTGCTCTGTCGACATTTCAAGGCCTGCGCCGCGTCTTGTTCGAGAGATCGTCAGGTCCGCCTACTATGATTGCCAGCCACTAGCGGGTTTGTGACCTGCATTCAAACCCTGATTAGAGTGCGTTAAACTCCACTCGGGGTTTAAACACGGGTCACCAACATCGCTCCAAGTGGGCGGTGTTGTCTGCGGAAGGCTGTCAGAAAAATGGAGTGTTCCCCACCTTTTGACGCTAAACGTTTGCGGTAGATGACACCGGGGTTAGGCGGAAGTCATACTGGAAAAAGAGATTGCTCCTTCCTTTTGACGCGAACCATTTGCTGTAACGTGCCATTGGGGGTTGGAAGAGAAGGGAGTGTATTTTATCAGCGACTTTCTGTGTGGCCAGGAAGGAGGGGGGAGAGGATTACGTTGACGTGTGTGACGGCTCAGCAGTTGTTGATCAACTTTTTTTTTTCTCTCTGTGACGGGAGTAGAAAGAGGGGGAGGGGTGGTGGTGGTGGTGCGTGTGGTGTACCTTGTTCAGGCGCGGAAAGTCAGAATGTTGTGTAATGATAATACTGGACGCGCGCGCACACACACACACACACACATACACACACACACGCGCGCGCGCGCGTACGCACGCGTTTCTAATATCAATTAAAGCGGAAACACGTAAAATAGAAGGTTAACACGCTGGCGCCCTCGCGCGCGCGCGCGCACACACACACACACACACACACACACACACAAAACCAAACACGCGCAAGCGCACACACACACACACACACACACACACACACACACACACACACACACACACACGCTGGGTACGTGTACATCTGTCAGTTTCATTGAGATATTACCGTGTGACGACACATTAAAAAAAAAAAAAAAAAAAAAATCCAGCACGCCTTTCTACAGTGCATGATAACACTCTTCAAAGCATTGTGAGGTTGCTTGAAGCTGGAGCTGACGCAAGTTTTGAAACTTAGTTACGTTTCATTATCAGTTATCAGACAATAGATTAGTTATACGCTGGATTTGACACAGTGTTTTGAAATGAACGTAAATTGTACGTTATCGGATAAGTTTATCGTAAGCAGGAATTAACAGACGTAGGTTTTTTTAAATTTTTTTAATTTTTATTTTTTTAGTTTGATCGTCAGCTTCAGCGTGTAAGAGCAGACTGAGGCAGGGAAACAACGGCGGAAAGACGGTCAATGTTTGTAAAAGGCTTTTGTAGTCGCCTTCAAGGCTGTTGACCGTGACAGAAGTTGATACTTATGAAATAATGTAATTTGTACGGCGTTTTGAAGTTAAAAGAAACATGACAACACAATTTATTAAAAAAGAAGAAAAAAATCAAGCAAACAAAACTACTGTTTCTCTTTTCTGTTTTCCTGTATTTATTTATGTACATGGAAATGGAATTTAGCCTGGAACAACTCTTGTTGCCGTGGGTTCTTTTATCTTCGCTGAGTGCACGCACTTCACTGGAAAGTCTAGCCACCAGTCCACCAGTTACGGAAAAGTGAAGTTAAAAGAAAGGTTGTTACTAACCGGGAGTTGTAGAGTACATCGACCTGTTGGCTGAGTCCCTTGAAAGCAAGTTGTTCAGTGCTAGGGTGTTGGTTTGGTGAAGGTGTAGGTTGCTTCAGGAGGGTGTAGTGGGTCAGTCCTAACTGGGGCACTGATGTGTTTTGTTTTTGTTTTTCAGGATGGCCTACTTCGATTCTCCCGCCGTGGTGCGCACGCGCAGTGCCACCCCCATGACCCCTGAGATGTCCAAGATCTTGCCCTACGTGACGGACAAGACCATCTCCCGTCACCTGGGATCCTACGGCAAGTCCATGGACCTGGGCCACGCCCGTAACTACTTCAACCCCGCCATGTGAGTGATGCGTTGTGCTGTGTTTTCTGTGTTGTATTGTATTGTATTGTTTGTGTTGTAAGTTCACGGACATGTGTCGTGCCCGTAACTAAGTAAACTTCCACTCCGCCATGTGAGTGATAGGCTGCGTTATGTTGTGTTGTGTTTCTATCCCATTCTTCTCTATTCTATTTTAATCTAAGTCCATGGACCTGGACCACGCCCCTAACTACTTCAGACTGACCTGCCATTTGAGTGTTTGTTTATATTTAGCTTTGTTGCTTTCTGACCAGCCGACCACAAAAAGATTTGATCAGGACTGGAGAAAAAAACCCTGTGAATATTGGTCACCTAGAAGCCGAAAAAAACAAACACAACAACAACAGCAACAACAACAAAACCTAGAAAAGAATAGGCAACAGTCATATTCATGCACATTAACAAAGGTCATGGCTCTCACGTTGACCATTATGTCAGTTTTTCATTTCAGAGAATTTAAAAAACAACAACAAAACATACTAATCAGGACATAAACACAGTCATACGTAAAACAAATGTTATATCTGCAAGGGATTTTGCAACGGAAAGTACAGGTATTCCTGAAATCTTTCCTGCCTGGAGCAGTGTTGGCTGATAGCTGTTGAGATACGAACACATTCGTCTCAAGTGTGTGCGTGAAAAAGAAAAAAAAAGGAAAAGAAAGAGATAAAAACCAAACTCAGTTCATGGAACCCTTATCTATAGGCTACCGTGACCTCAAACAGAAATCTTCAGCCCCCAAACCAAACCCCCATTTACAACCCGACTCGGGCAAGGATCGTTGTTGCTATGGTCACACAGGGGAAGCAAATCGATTCTCATTCTTTCGCCTTGTGGCAAATATATTCAGTTTTCTCCCCTGCTGTGTTGGGAACTGGTCTGTCTGTGATCGGACAGTTAATGAAAAAGGCGCCGTGGTTGACACGGTTAGGGGTAGGACTTCTGATCCTGAGGTCACCACTGATAACAGTTTCTCCTGGCGTTGTGTCCTGGGGAAAGGCATTAGACATTTAACATGAAGATTTTAGCAACATGCTTTCCAGTGGCGACCAGTCATTGCTCTGACTCGGTAAAGTCGCCAATGGAAAAAAAAAAAAAACAACAAAAACAAACAAACAAAAAACCTCGAAGAAATACTTCATGCGTGTGTGTTGGTATGTGCATGCTTGTGTATGCGTGTTAGTATGTGCAGCGCGCGCGCACGTGTGGGTGTGTGTATGTGTGTGTGTTTGCGCACTTTGTGTCTTTCTGATGTGTTAGTGTAAAGTACTTTAAGAGTTTTTAAAGCAGCGCAATATAGACATACTGTTATTATTAGCATTATTATCATCGTTATTATCATTATCATTATCAGCCCAAACAACGGCAGGACACATAAAGCCCAGTCATAACTCTCCGTGCCCACCCTAAGTGTGAAGTGAGCCATTTTCACCTCAGTCCCGGTGTCCACTGTTTGACGTGCAGGCGCACAGTGTACTCCCGCTACAACCCCAATGACTGGAGCCTGTCCAACTCCATGAACTACTCGCTGTCCGACAAGGAGCGATCCTTCGCCGAACGTCTGCGCGCCGACGCCTGGAGGGCCGTCAAAGAGACGGACGCCCGTACACGTAACCGACAGAATGACGTCACCAAACGCTTGGGTACGTAGCTACGTCAGCAGCAGAGGGAGGGAGGGTGAGGTGTCATATGACGTGACTGCGTGGTGGGTTTAGAACAGGGGTTGTGCTTTAGGTTGGGAGGTGGGGGTGGGTGATGTCGATTTCAGGCGGAAGTTTATTCATTTATCTTTTGAGGGTGAAGGTTGTATGCGTGCGGTGGACGATATAACTAATAATGTGTACGTGTCAGTGCTCTAGTTTGGGGAACGAAAGAGGTGTGTGTGTGTGTGTGTGTGTGTGTGTGTGTGAAGTTGATGTTCAAGTGTTATGTGGTGTGGTGTTTTTTTTCTGTCTGTACAAAATAGAAAACGCTGGAAAAGTGATACGTCCTAAATCACATTGAAGAATACCATTCACATCAGACATTATTCAGCAAAGACATACTTATAATTATTTATACAGTTATGAGAATACGTGATTATTGCATTGATGTTAGTTTGCTGACTTGTACATTTAATCGGAATCTCGCCAATTCTTCATTTATGATCTTGTTTTTATAATTACTGCTACTATTACTACTATCACTGATGCTATTGCTGCTACTGCTACTAAGCTTTGGAACAATTGGAAGTATTCATTATACTGACACATTCATTGGAACAATGTTTTCTCTCTTCTACCCCGTTTCTAGGTTCGCCTGATACCATCCCTCGCCAATGCGAACCGAAAATAATTAAAAATGGAAAGCCCTACTCTCTGTGTGATTGACACAGATTGAATGAATGCACCGTTGCAGATTATTTTGTGGATCTGGCATGATCTGGCTTCACATTAGTGCAGCGAAAATTTCAAAATTAAGTACAGTGATCCTCCAAAATAGATTCCAAAAGCACTGAAAGTGAGTTACAGTAATTATTATATACAAATGGTAATGTCGCTATAACTATGCACGAATATTGTCGTAATAGGTCCCTGAATTTAGGATACGACAATAAGGAATTATCCCCTTCCGCTCCCCCCCCCCCCAAAAAAAAAAGAAAAGAAAAAAGAAAGACAAGAGATTTGCTTCCTCACCCAATAATATTTGTTTTGCTGGCGTTGTTGTGTGTTAGGCGAGAGAGTGACTGACATTGCATTTTGGAAGGGTGAGCTGAACTCCGAAATTGGCGCCATGGAGAACGAGATGAACAACTTGAAGGTACTGCTGACGTCACTTCCTGCTGCCACCATCCGCACCGTTTCCGTTTCCTGTCCCTGTCGCTGGCTTCCTATGTATTCCAGTTTAGCCCTGACGTAGTTGTGATGGTAGTACGTCAGGGATACTGTAGCCTGTGCACTGGTGCTTCTTGCCTTCTTCTTCTTCTTCGGGGGGTTCTGTCTGCACTGTATTCCACTGACCCGAAAGAAATGACCCCAAATTCGCATGCGAAGAATGTATGCGAAATTTGCTCACGAAGTCAACAGTTTCGTTCCAGTGTGTGAAAGAAAAAGTCTCGTGTGAAATTCAGGCCAATGAATTTACGCAATGACAAAAGTTTCAAGTACATTTTTCCCCCCCTTCGGTGAGAATTTGTCTCTTTTTTTTTTTCGGGTCTGCGGAATTTGATCTTAATCCTGATCCTCTTGTCTTTCAGATACCTGTCTTCAGCTTTGCTGCTGTGCCAGCCAGACCCGCCTCTTGTTGAATGTCAAAACAGCGAAAGTGAAACTAACTGAAACAAACCAACAAAAATAGGATTTGTTAGTCGTGTGTGCTAGGAAAAAGGAAAGTTGTGAAAAAAAATTGAAAAGGAATGAACACAGAAATTTCCTTCTGAAAGAGAAGAGAGGAAGAAGATATAACGATTAGGAAAAAAAGTATCCTACAGTTGATTTGTTTGGTTGCAGTATGCTGTTCTGAAAAAGAAACATATAAAAAAAATCATACAGTTGATTTTTTGTTTGGAACGTGCACGATATATGATCATTTGTAAAAAAAAATAAATAAATAAATAAATAAATAAATAAATAAAAAAAATAAAAAAAATAAAAAAATGATAACCTGGCAGTTTGGACCATGTGAATAAAAGCCTTTTGCCTTCAATTAAGTACAGACAAACCCAAAACGTCAGTGCATTCTGGATATGACATTTTGGAAAAAAAAAGAAGAAAAAAGGTTGTGACATATGACAGACTGCTATCGTTGCCGTGTTTCGGGTATGACCAAGTTTCCTACTGTCGTAAAGATGTGGGGGATTTCTCAAGTATCCCTACCTTTAACTGTTGCCACACAATTGTGGAAGTTGTAGTAACGTTTTAATCACGGCAGTTGTTAGTTGTGACGACAAAATGCAAACAGTCCCAAAAAAACAACAACAAATAAAACGTAAATCGGGTCTGGTTGGCAGAGGGCTGTATGCACATGTCTCTCTCTTCTCTGATTCAGGCGAGCGGGTGTATGACATTTCGTTCTGGAAGACGGAGCTTAACAGCGAAATCAATGCGATGGCCACGGAAATTGAGAACTTGAAGGTAAATGAGAATGACAGTGAACCAAAAAAAAAAACAAAAAGAAAAAAAAAGAAAGAAAGAAAAAAGAAAGAGAAAAGAAGAAAAAAAAGAGGTTTGACTGTGGCCCACACACTGGTGCGTATCCTTACGCACGTGTTATAATAATGATGATGATGATGATGACAGTGATGATAATAATTGTTAACAATAGTGGGTATTCATAATATGCTATTCCTCCTTAGCAACACAGCATATCTCTGTTTATCGTCTCACCCGAATGACTTGCGTCCAGACCACCACTCAAGATCCAGTGGAGTGGGAGAAAATACAGGCGACTGTGGGATTCGAACCCCCCACGCTGATTCTCTCGCTTCATAGATGGATGCGTTACCGCTAGGCCACCACTCCACGTAGTGCACGTAAAAGAACCCACGGCAGCAAAAGGTTGTCCCAGGTAAAAACCTGTGGAAAAATCCACTTTGATAGTAAAACAAATACACTTACAGGCGGAATGAAAAACAAAACAACAAAAAACCAAAAACGGGTGATGCAGTTCTGGGCTGATGCGTTATTCTTGAGGAGAGCAGCTCGAATTTCATGTAGAGATATCTGTCGTGAGAAAAAGCAACACGATACGATACGATACCATGCAGTTCAATGCAGCGTGATACAGTACAAAAACAGTGCAGTACAACACATTACACTCCACTCCACTCCACTCCACTCCACTCCAGTGCACTACACTACACTCCACTCCACTCCACTCCACTAAGGACCGAGGACTGAGGACCATGTTTCGCTGTGGCTCTGTTCTTCCATGTTAACTGTACCCCCCTCGTATTTACCTCACCCTGCTTTCATACCAAGTTATACATTTTCGCTTTCATATACTGACCATTTATGGACTTTTTTCGAGCATTAACTTACATTTATTTGTTTATATTCAATTACGTTTGCCATGGTGATTTTATTGAAGCCAGCACTGATTTTATCATAAGCAGAGTAAGCCTGCTAAATGATACAATAAAGTTGTAGTTTCCTCTGATTATTGTGTTTTTCGAGGTCTTGATGCTTATTTAGAATTATTAGAAAGTGCGTCTTTAACATTCAATTAACAGACTGATATATGAACAAATTGTAAATAATGAAAAGATGATAAAGGTATAATTTGTCACGAGATTCTCTCTCTGTATCTGTCTCTTTCTGTTTGTCTGTCTGTCTCTCTCTGAGCTTTTATTTACCATTGAATGAATGTTAACGGTTAGACTTGTTGTTTTGTTGTTGTTTTTTTTAGTTGGTGGGAGGGCGGGAGATTGCAGAAACTACCCACGCAGATTGTATACATTTGGAATAAAAAACACTCAGTAGATGCACTTCTTCAACGGATGAGATATACTGTTCATTTATTGAGTGGAGAAAAATTCAGAAGCAGAAATCACACACACACACACACACACACACACACACACACACACAGGTATCAGGAAAACTGGTCTTGGAAAAAATAAGAATACATTATCGAATCCAACGTCTGTTCCTGGATGAGTATAGCCCAGCTCCGGTTGTCTTGGTAAACCTCGGTTATGTTTGACCGAAGAAGAAAAAAAAAAAAGTATACGTATGTTTGTATTTTTCCCCCCAGATCTTAGTTTCTTTGTAGATGACTTGAAAGAACAAAAAGGTTGTTGCTTGTTAAAATCTCCGAGCTGACATTAACGCTGTTGGCTGTGACGTTGTTGCCTCCCCTCCCGGCGGGCGGGCGGCACTGTAGGAGTACAAGCGCACGTGCGAGAAGGCTCTGGCGGACACGGCCAACCCCTTGCACATCGCCGAGGAGTGCCTGATGAACCGGGAGAAGCGGCAGGGCATCGACCTGGTCAACGACGACGTGGAGAAGTCCCTGGTGAAGGAGGTGGACGTCATCAAGAAGTGCCAGGCCCGCATGAAGAAGGTGCTCGACAAGGCCTACGTGCAGCTCAAGTCAGTGCCGGTTTTCTTTTGTGTCTTCTGTGTGTGTGTGTGTGTGTGTGTGTGTGTGTGTGTGTGTGTGTGTGTGTGTGTGTGTGCGTGTGTGCGTGTGCGTGTGTGTATGTGTGTGAAGTCAAGTCAATTTCAAAATGATCTTTATTGAGGGTAAAAGAATAAGCTTATACAGCTTTTTTACATCCTGCCCTCAGAAAAAAAAGAAGAAAATTATTTTTTTTTAAAGGAAGAAATGGGGGAAGTGGGGGTCTGGAAAGGATAATATGGAAATAAACAATTACAAGAAACACACAAAAATTCTACCGAGAACAACAACAACAACAACAGAAATAATACAAGCGTAAATAGCAATAAATTTACATGATACTGACACGATTACAACATGCAGTGCGACATTCTTACATCATTTGTGTGTGTGTGTGTGTGTGTGTGTGTGTGTGTGTGTGTGTGGTAATTTTTTTTTAACCATTGAAACAAATGGATGCATTGTAGCACAACGATAGAGTAAGCGAAAGTAACACAACACCCATGGGAAATAGATGAATGAAGTTGGGGCTATACAAACTGTTGACACGACAGTTGTAGGAAACGTTGGGCAGTGGGAGAGAGCAAATCAACAATTAAAGAAGGAAACGGTGAAGATGTGACGAGGGGAATCTGTATTCTGTCAGCTATTTGAAGCACACTCATGTGTTTCTGTGCCTGTGGTCAGGTACAGATGCCTGCTCACGATCGCTCGCTCGGCGAGAGAGACAGGGAGAGAGAGATATTATGGATGGATAATACATGTATAGGCCTAGGCCCCATATGGATGGGTATGTGAACATTATTCTTACACACACACACACACACACACACACACACACACACACACACACACACACACACACACACACACATCGAATTGCAATGCCGCTGAACGTCCATATATTCAGTCAAACAAAAATATAAGTAAAACTGTATTACGGTTCAGTGTGTAGAACAATAAAATGAGAGAGAGAGAGAGAGATCATTGGATTACGTATGCCTCATACTAAAGTGCACTCTATATGTGTGTGTGTGAATGTGTGTAAATGCATGTGTGTGTGTGTGTGTGTGCGCGCGCGCGCGCACTGCAGGATGGACCGCGCGGCCCAGCACGCCCTGGAGATTGACGCCAAGGACAAGCACCACGCCCAGGGCCTGGATGACCGCATGCAGCAGCTGAGGAACAGCTCCGCTGGTGTGGGATACGTGCCGGGCATCGAGAACGTCGACAACACGTCAGTGCTTTGATGCTCATTAGGATGATAACGTTTTTTAATGTTTGTATGATAGTCAGTCGTGCCCGACTGTGACCATCACAACAGCAGAGGAGGCATCTGCTGTCCCGACTATCTGGGCTAGAACTGGATTGTAGTGGAGAGAGTCTTGTCCAACTTACATCCCCACTCTCTCGGCCAAGAAGGATTTAGGACAGTCGGTGTTGGGATGGTTCCCCAAAGGCCAACTAGCCCACAAGGCTGCAGCACTAAGAGCCAGTGCAATTTTGCCTCCTAGTTTGAGAGTCATAGTCCTTCACAAAAGACTAAGCTGTAAATGACTTCCCACTGCAATGGAGAAACCATTGATCACACAGATCTCACTTTGCTGTTGGCCCAAGTAAGTGTAAGCTTATGTTAGTCTGCACTGGCATGACAAGCCTATGATTATATATAACGATAATATAATGACAACAGGTGAGGAACAGTTCTGCTGCTGTGGGTTATGTGCCGGGCATTGAGAACATCAACACGTCAGTCATTAGAGAGGTCTCCCCGTTCACCCTAATGATAATGATAATGATGGTGATGATGATGATATCAGTGTGCATTATATAGCGCTGACCCTGTAGCCAAAGAGCTCATATAACAACACATGTTGCTTGATGAAGAAGGTACGGGGAAAGAAAAGAAAGAAAAACAACCTTTAAGGGTATAAAATCGCTATTAAGATTTTTTTTTTTAAAACAACCCAGTCAAACACGCACAAACAGACATATGAACAGATGCACAAATAATGATGAAAGAAGTGAAAAAATCCGATAAACGAAATGAGCGAACAAACAACCAACCTACTCCCATGCGCCCTTTCTCTGCCACTATTGTAAGTGAGTCAGTGAAACACAGCCAACAAAACAACCTCTGTGTGCGTGTCTCAGCCTGTCTGTGAGGGAGGGATGTGTGTGTGTGTGTGTTCTCATGCCTGTGTGTGTGTGTGTGTGTGTGTGTGGGCGCGTTTTGTTTTAAGCTAAGCCTTATTTACTTGATAGCTTTTATAATCTGATTCATCTCTGAAATGTGCTTTTTGATTTGTATGAACACACTGGATGTTTTTTGTTGACAGAGACCGATTGAAATGTTGTTGTTTTTAAAGGCATGTTTATATTGAACTGGATGATGTAAGGCGCTTTGAGCAGCATCGGTAGTGGATATCACGCCACAGAAAAATGATGTATTATGATTAGTAGTGTCCCTGTAATGACCTAGCCCAGCCCACTCTTCCCCCCACAGCATCACCATCCCGGAGTCCTGGGCCCGCTACACCCAGGAGAACATCGCGCGCTCCCAGAAGGAACGCGCCGCGTCGGAGCGTCTGCGCGGCGAGATCGACAGCACGCTGCGACAGTGCGCCAACGAGATGTGGAACAACTTCAACGCCGTCAACAACGCCTTCAACACCAGGATCCGCGAGACCAACGACGCCAAGAACAAACTGCAGGCCCACCTACAGAAGGTAGGTGTGTGTGTGTGTGTGTGTGTGTGTGTGTGTGTTAATGATGGCGATGATTACAACGACAAAGACGACGACGACAACGATGATGGTTATGACATAAACGCCTGACTCTCATCACAGTTATGCTGACGACGACAGCGATGAGACACTACAGACGTTTCACCGTCCCTTGTGCAGACGATGCAGGAGATCTTCGACATGGAGCGGAACATCGACCTGCTGCGCAAGGCCATCCAGGACAAGGAGAACCCCATGAAGGTGGCCCAGACCCGCCTGGATGAGAGGACACGCCGCATCAACGTGGAGCTCTGCAACGACCCCGTCATGAAATCGTCAGTACCTGTTAGGTTTCCATGTTTCAGGGATTTGAGCGTGGGGCGGGAGGAGTGGGGGTGGGGGGATAGATAGGTCTTGTCTCTTGAACCAGGGCAGTGTATACATTGTATAATGCTGTATCTCTTGTATGTTACTTATTTTCTTCTTGTTTCCTCTTGCTCAGAAATGTATGTCTTAACTGCACTGTTCGTGTGGCTATTTGTTAACAAAAAATAGAGCGCCATAGCAGACGTGATTACTATTTGTATTAGTTACATGAAATATGTACCGTTTCCATGTGGCCCCACGGGGATCCCTGAAATGAACATATCTTGTCTGGCTGCTGATCAGTGAAACTGAACCGTTGGGACCGGCCGCCATGGTGAAAAGTTGGTCAGTATCTTGAATCGACAGTTGGGAGGATGCAGGGTCGATGCCCATCAGAGGTCGGGTTCTTTTCCACCCGTGGCCGGCTCCTACCCACAGCTTTGTGTGCTGTGTGCTACACGTGGGAAGACAGGGGACCACACAGTCCAGGGTCTTCCACTGACTTTCACGGATGATGCGTCTTTGGGTGTGTTGCTCTAATTTCCTGACCAACACTGCAGGTGTCTGCATCTGTCTGGTGGACGCGGGAATATAATTGTGATGAGAATACAGCCCTGTCAGGTTGTCTGAAACCTAAACGGACACCCAACAGAAGCATCTTCATTAACCCCGTCAACGCACACCACCTTCAACATGTAGGAAACGGAATGTCCAATGTCTGGGGGAAAAAAACAGGAAAAAAATAAGGGTGGGGGGTTTGACTCATTTACACAACTCTTGGGTTCTGACGACTCTGTTGAGATGATGACTGTTATGCTGCACATTTCTGATCAGTTTACTGTGCATTGCCACACACATGCAGACAGAGACAGGGATATCTGATGTCTGTTCTTGTTGCCGTGCTCATCTTGGCTTCTGGGCACCCCCCCCCCACCCACCACCCCCCAGAGGTGGCCAAGGGAAACAACTCTTTTTCGTAGCAGATGATCCTAGCGTCAGATAGAAGCTCCCACACAGGATTTTCATTGTGGAAGTTTTCATTATATCACCAGTTTTGAAAGCGTCAGGGACGTATATTTCTGCGCTACGAGAAGCCGTGTGTGAACGTTGACATGTTTTGGTTTGGTTGTGTGTTCTGTTGATTATCTGTCTTGTGTGTCCGTCTGGACTGGAACTTTGTCTGGACCTGTTTCCTCTACCTCCACTCTTCTGCTGATGATGTTTTCCATTGCACTAAAATGCCGTGGTGGTTTTGGTCTTTGTGTGTGTTAGTGTGTGTGTGTTAGTGTGTGTGTGTGTTGTGTGCAATTACATGTTACTGTGTGTGCATTGTTTCATTATAATTGGCAGTTTCCGCCATATAAATACAACATATTATGATGATGATTATCATTCTTATGTGTGTGTGTATGTGCACAGTCTGCACATTAATATTATCATTAGTAGTAGTAGTAGTTTTGTTGTTATCACTATCATTATTATCATTATGAGTAGAATGTGACAATGACGGTGACGTGTGTGTCCACAGTCTGCAGCGCGAGGTGGCGGAGATCCGGGAGTCAGTCCGCCTGCTGAAGGAGCGCCTCAAGTCCTCGGAGCTGAGCCTGGCCCGCCTGATGAAGACCAAGGCCACGCTGGAGCACGACATCGCCGTCAAGGAGAACTCGCTGCGCATCGACTCCGCCTTCTGCATGGGCATGCGCAAAGGCTTCCCCATGGACCCCAAGGTGGGGCCTATCTTCCAGATGCCCACCTGCTAGAGACGGTCCTGCCGACCCCCACCCCCTGGCTCTTTTTACACTGCTGTCTCTTGTCCTTGTGTTGGTGGTTTTCTTGTTGCCCTTTTAGGTCCACACACATCGTGTTGATCGTCCTGTCTGTCTGTAGCCTTGTGTCTTTGTCTGTGACTTGTCCTTTCTGTCATCGCTTTTCGTTGTGCTGTCTCGTCCTGATTGGTTGTGGTGTCTGTGGTTGTCCTGCTGTGATTGGCTGGCTGGTCGTGCAGTCAGCGTGGACTGGCTGTCCTGAGCTGTCCATCACAGCTCTTGCTGTCTCTGTGGGTGGATGGATGGTCCCATTATTTCTGGCCGGTTTTCCCCCCCTCTTCATGCACCACCAGCACCAGCAGCATGCCTGGCGGAAAGAAAGCAGAGTGACTGTGCCGAGAAGACATGCATGATACTGAGGTTCCAGCCTTTCGTTTTCGATACTGAAGAGAAAGTCATTGTCATACCACCCTGAGAAAGGCTTTTGTTCCACAGCCACCATTCCCCTCCACCGCAGCTTGTCAGTCCATCTGTTAGCAATCCCAAGTCTGTCTCCTGGGCGCCTTCTCTGCTCAGATGCTGGTTCTAATCGTTACTCAAGCAGCATCAGAAACCAGAAGAAGGTGCCGGCATCATTCTGAAAGACTGCAGACTTGCCAGGTGTGAGTGAGAACCTCCTGTTATGTGTGTGTAAGTTGTGAGTGTCTGTTGGCACATGGGTGATAAGGGGGAGAGAGAAATGGAGTGTGTGGGTGTTTTACCGTGTTGTTGTGTTGGTGATGTTGTCCTCGTTTCTTCTGTTGTTTTGTTCTCTACATTTTGCTGCTTTACCCCAGCCTGTCGTTTTCCTGCAGAAAAACCCCCAGAATAAGGTCATTTTCAATGCCAGTCAATGAAAACCTAAAACCTGACATACGGTCCACTAACATGATAGAAATGCTCTGTGGCCAGTATTCTCTGTTGATGGGTCCCAGCAGTATTATTTTCACAAGCGGCGCAAAGTTGTGTTGTTGTTTTTAAATGTATATTCATATATTATATCTTTCGTTCAGTTTCTGTTGTTGTTTTTTAACCAAAGTTTCCTAACGAGATTGTTTTTTCCTAACGTTTCCTCTCTCAGAACTAAGACGTGAGCATTGCTGTGATAAAAGTTCCGTCCTGTAAGACTTGAGCAGTATTTTCAGTAAGACATTGGCGTTGTCATGACCGACGGGATGTTGTATGTGTCAGTACTCATCTTCCTGAGTGGTACTGGATGACAGGAAAACTGTTGTGTAATGTGGATGCCAGTTGACCGTCACTGTCTCCTCACGGTCACACGTTGAAGAAGACCCAGCACATAGAAAGATGCGTAAAACGTAAGTCCACGATATAATTGATTCACACCTCATAACGACCACGCAAAATAGATCGCCAAAAAAAGTTGGGACAAGTTTTTACAGCGGGTTTTCCTAAACACCTAGGAAATATCCTTCTTCCCACTCCTGTGAATCTGAAAACATATTGAATCCACGTTAATAGTTTTGATCGATTTGATGAGACGACTTACATTTTACATTTTGTTTTTCCTATGGAATCTTGAAACCGGACTGTAGCGGTCAGTCAGTCGTGTGTGGGGTGGAGTGTATGAAACATAACGTTCCTGCTGTTACTTCCAACCACATCTTTCCCCCCCTGTACCCCTCCAACATGACGGCTTTGCACAAGACATTGGGACTGCTAGAGGCCCGTTTCCCAGTCCAGGGTCGTTTGGTGTGGTGTACTGTTTGTCGTGTTTTCACCTACATCATCAGATACACCTTTTCTTTTAGCCTGATCAGTATTATCAGCATGTTTTTGTCTACTGTTTCCAAGTTTTGTATATACGTATATATACACATATCGAACTTGTATAGGTCTATATTAATCATATATTTATCAAAGACTGTCACTTTTAACGATGTTTTCATTCAGTAATAGGCTATATTATTAACGGCGTTGTTGCTCTTTTGGATTTTTTTCTCTCTTTTGTTATTTACCCCCCCACCCCAGCCATCCAGCTACTCTTGGAAGTTGTGATTTATTTTTTCCAGAAGCGTTGCTTGATTTGGTGGTGTGTGTTTTTGGCGGTGTGGCCGATCTCTGTTTGCTTGCTTGGCAAAACCAACGTGTCCATATCTTGTGTCTGTAGTGCACTTCACACCACGGAGGAATCAACAATAAATCATTGTTTTTTGGTCAACTTTTTCTGTCTTGGATACTCCCTGGTTTTATGGTGTGTGTGTGTGTGTGTGTGTGTGTGACAGATATTGGTTGGTCTTGTGTGTGTGTTTGTGAAAGTGAAAGAGAGAGAGAGAGAGAGAACGATGCGCGCGCAGACACGGTCACACGCGCGCACACACACAGACACACACACACACACACACTCGCACGCACGCAAACGCACACACACACACACACACACACCCAAATGCACATGCAAATACACACAAGCGCACATGCACACATACACATACACCCACTCACACATGCACACTCACCCATGCGTACCAACACGTAAGCACACACGCATACATACACACACGCATGTACACAACTATGCACACATTCACACATAAGCACACACACATTCACGCACACACAAACACACACACGCACATTCATCTCTGTCAAAAATGCCACAAATGTTTAAAATATAAAGTTATACGAGGAGAGGCTATATTGTACATGTTTCTGATTTTTGACTCACTTGTGTAAACAGAGTGAGTCTATGTTTTAACCCGTTGTTCGGTTGTCTGTGTGTGTGTGTGTGTGTGTGTGTGGTAAACTTTAACATTGCCATCTTCTCTGGAAATACTTTGTCCGTCAATACCAACTTTGGCTTAAAAATCATAGGGAAAAAAATCATCACAGTCATACCAATAAGAGTTTTGTAAGTCTCCCGAATTAAGCCGTGTTTCCTGTATCATTAACCGTTTATTTCGTTGAGGCCATTTCCAGGATTCCGAAAACAAAATAAAACCACATCCCAGTTGCAGTAGTGTTGGCGATGCTTAGTGAGTGATGGCGTGACCTCCATTTTCTTGTTCGCAATTAAATGGAAAGAAATACAAATTCTGGACAGAACACATACAGTGACACAGACTACATTATCGACGTGTTTACTGCATATGGATCTTTTAAAGCGGATACTCAGTTAACTAGAATGAACATACAAGAGAAATTGAATCGACTGTGCCGTACTTTCCCGGCGGGTGTAACTAAAATTGTACATCGATCCATATCCAGAGAAAACGGCTAAATGTTGCAGTGTGATTGCGGCGATAGCCACGTCTCTTTTACCGGGGACTTTCAAGAATTCTTAATTGCCCTTTAAGAAATTGTTTAATGCCCGAGATACACCAAAATGATATGATTTAAACAGTGTTATCACTTGGAATACCGCAATCGATTTATCGCCCTTAAAAAAGCATGCTTTAATGTAAATTTTTGAACGTCTTTCATGGATCCGTAATAGTGCAATGAGTAAGACAATTTCTTCCCACCCGAACATGCTGGGTTTGAATCTGCGATCAGGCCTTATTTAAACAAAATTATAAATATTTTTTAAACCCGAAGCTTTATAATAACAAATACAGAACACAGTTTAACAATTAAATGAAAAATTTTTTTGTTAGTGTATCACAAGTGAGTCTTGAAGGCCTTCCTCTCTTGTTACATATATGTCGATTGATCACCACCATAGCCGGAACACGTTATGCACAAAAAACCAAACAAATGGTGTGATACATGCCACTGATAGAATCAGAGCTGTTAGGAAACACTTGAGACATGTTTTCTTCACTATGTCTCTGTGTGCCCGGTACAGAACTGATAACGACCAGTGAGTTGTCTGTGGCAAAACTTGGTGCAGAAATCCACAATGACTGCAAAATGAATAAATACACTTGCAGGCAAGGAAACAGTGGGTGGCGCTGGACTGTGGCGACGCGCTCTCCCTGGGGATCGTATACCTAATTTTACAGAGAGAAATTTGTTGTGTTACAAAGTAAAACAATACGATACGATACAACGCAACGCACAGCAGTGCAACACAGTGCAATGCAATACAATATAATCCAGTGCAGTGCAATGCAATATAATCCAGTGCAATGCAACACAACATAATCCAATGCAATACAATATAATCCAATCCAGTGCAATGCAACACAACATAATCCAATGCAATACAATATAATCCAATGCAATACAACATAATCCAATGTAATACAATATAATCCAATTCAATGCAATACAATATAATCCAATCCAATGCAATACAACATAATCCAATGCAATACAATATAATGCAATGCAATACAACATAATCCAATGCAATGCAATACAACATAATGCAATGCAATACAATATAATCCAATGCAATGCAATATAATCCAATGCAATACAATATAATCCAATCCAATGCAATACAATATAATCCAATGCAATGCAATACAATATAATCCAATGCCATGCAATACAACCTTTCTGCCAATGCCTACACCACAAACTGTTTCCCGAATTCGATTTTTTTCCGTGTTTCCACAGTCCATGGATGGTCTTGACTAACTGGAGCCACAAGTTCGGTTCCATGTTGATAGAAATAATGCTATGTCGGATCTATCTTTTTTTTTTTCTCTTAAAAATAACAACAACAACAACAACAACAACAACAAAAACTCAGATCAGTATATTTGGTTCCAGCAAATCCTACAAGGGCTGCCATGCCATAAACGTACACACACCTCAAAACACATGCCCAGAACTCTTTAATACTCCATTTGCGCACGCTGAATGCCAGAATGCGCGCAAGCAATTCAACTCCACAATGGGGTATTAATACGGGGACAAAAATTTGTCCGATCTGTGTAAGGTGATTTCGTCTGTCCTCTCCTCGTTCGCTGCAAGGTGGTTTTATATGACGTCAACCAAACAGTAGCTCACAACACGTAAATCGAAGAAGGGGGGCGGGGGTGGGGGTGGGGTGGGGTGGGGTGAGGGGGATAATTTATTCAAGTATAGGCCATTGCCTCCTCTCGTGAAGGGGTGCAAACAAATGAACTTATAACAAAAACAACAGATAATACGCGGTCATGTCAACAAGAAACATACTTTGTTTTATAATTCTAAGACATCAGAGTCGATCGCAGTCTGAATGCTTTAAACAAATAGATAGACACATTACCAATGTTCTCTTCGTCGGGCCTAGAAGCCATGAGTAACGCGAATCTGAGCTGACTGTGAAATTTATAAAAATCTAGTTGGTATATACTTAGTTCACAAGTTATGCAGGGCAGGGCAACTTAGAACGAAATGCATTTCATTTTCTTCTCCCTCGCTTCAAAGTTTGCACATCAGATCAGTTGCACAATGTGTCCTGTATCGGTGATAGTGTACTGCTGTATCAGAAATACCAAGTATAAATCTTGAGAGAGAGAGAGAGAGACAGAGACAGAGAGAGAGACAGAGACTGGGACAGACAGACAGACAGACAGAGAGGGGTGAGAGAAAGTTACCCCCACTGTAAAGGTCAAGAGCACTCGTGACATGGGTGGGAAGCCTTTTTTTTTTCTTTTTTCTATTCCCGTTTTCGGGGGGAGGAGGGGAGGCCGGGGGGGGGGGGGGGGGGGAGGGGGCCGCGGGGGGCGGGGGGGGGGGGGGGGGAGGGGGTGATGATGGGGGAAGGAAGGGGAATAACCTCTGCTCTTTTGCTCAAAACTGGAACCGCTTTAAGTACCCTTAATGATTGTTCGGATCACATGCACATTGTCTCTGCACTTGTGTTGGTCTTTCTCTCACGGTCTGTCTGTCTGTCTGTCTTTTTTCGTTTTACGTTTCTGTCAACACACACACACACAGACACACAGACACACACACACACACACACACACACACACACACACACACACACAGACACAGCTTGGTATAGTTTGGTCAGGGTCTAATATCACTGATAGTGAAAAGACGCTAAACTAAAGAAGGAACACACGCACACACATTATGCAGGGATGCCATGTGTATAGCTGCAGCAGAATTCACGTGAAAACCGAACAGGAACTGGTCGAA
Source organism: Babylonia areolata (assembly GCF_041734735.1). Classification (NCBI taxonomy): domain Eukaryota; kingdom Metazoa; phylum Mollusca; class Gastropoda; order Neogastropoda; family Buccinidae; genus Babylonia; species Babylonia areolata. The sequence goes on along the minus strand of NC_134902.1, from coordinate 2,132,007 downwards.
CAGTACTCAGCAGCCGACAAGTCGGCTGGATGTCTGTGAATATCTTGGTGTTAGAAATGGGAATGAGAAAGCAGTGCGGCTTTTGTTATTTACCAGCTGTTTCATGCATATCAGGTGAGCGACTTCTGATATACAGAACCAGATTGGTTGTTTCACTTGTAAAGTAATTTTCATATTTTGATTCATAAAAATTGGATAACATTTACTTGTGAAGTCTTGTTTTCCGTAACAGAATTTTCTTATTTTGATTAATAAAATTGGATAACATTTACTTGTTAAGTCTTGTGAAATTCACAGCTTGTTTTGTCATTGTTTTACTAATATTACTACTGCTGCTATATTTTCATTCATAAATCAGCAGAAGAGGCTGTTGCTTGCTTGTGGAAGTGCAAGGAATGAACATTTTTTTTTTACAACTATTTTTACTGAAAAGTTTTTTTTGTTTTTGTTTTTTTTTACATCGAAAAACTATTCTGAACCTACTGTTTCTTTTTCAGAATTTAGTGTGATAATCACACTTACCTCCTTTCAACGCTCATGGTTGGCCATACATTTCCTCCCGCAAGGACAAGGGCGAAAGTCGATCTGAAAAGAGCGGGGGCATAAGATGGCGCGGCGTTAGACTTGCGTTGTCTGTCTCCTGTGTACTTGACTGTCCTCTTGTGCGGTGGCTGCTCACAAGAGCACTCAACACACACCTGTGGGATACTCACAAGCACGCACCTGGTGCACGAAGAGAGGATTATAAGTTTTGTGCTCAGGTGAGTGAGTGGTTTCAAAGTCGTGTTGTAGTGTTTGTGAGAGTACTCCTTGTGAAAAGTTGAAGTTGTCGTTGGTGTTTTTGATACTTTGCCTACGTTAAGTGTGCGCTGTGTGTGTGTGTGTGTGTGTGTGTGTGCGCGCGCGCGTGCGTTAGTATGTGTGCACGTTAGTGTGTTTGTGCGCGCGTCAGTGTGTGTGTGTTAATACGTGTGTGTGTGTGTGTGTGTGTGTGTGTGTGTGTGTGTGTGTGCGCGCGTCAGTGTGTGTGTGTGTGTGTTAGTACGTGTGTGTGTTAGTGTGTGTGCGTGTGTTAGTGTGTGTGTGTGTGTGTGTGACCGAGAAGGCGTTTTTCTCTTTTTTCTTTTTTACGAAGTGGGGGGTGGAGATGATTAGAGGGATTCAAGTCAGATGGGCGTGCCTGCCTGTGGTTGACAGAGAGAGAGAGAGAGAGAGAGAGAGAGAGAGAGAGAGAGAGTTTCCCCTTTCTTTTCCTCGTTTTCTTTAGTTACACCAGTGTGCAATGTTTGTGTGCGCGTGTGTGTTTGGGGATGTGCATATGTGAAAATCTGCCATTTTATTTCACACACAAACAACTCTGTTGCGTGTGTGAGTGCGCGTGGGACCCAGTATGTTTGTATGTATGTGTGTGTGTGTTTGCGTGCGGCGCGCGCGCGTGTTTGGGGATGTGCATATGTGAAAATCTGCCATTTTATTTCACACAGAAACAACTCTGTTGCGTGTGTGAGTGCGCGTGAGACCCAGTATGTTTGTATGTATGGGTGAATGCCCGTGTGTGTGTGCTTGTATGTGTGTGGTCTATGTATACGTATACGTGTGTGTGTGTGTGTGTGTGTGTGAGAGAGAGAGAGAGAGAGATGTTGAGCTATCTTTTTCAAATCGGTATTGTTACATTGTAGACGTTCAAACGGCAGATAGCTATCGCAGCATTTTTTTAACACATTGTGCACTGCACTGTTGTTTGAGAAAAGCCCCTGGCAATACAAGGAAGACAGGGGACGTTTTTTTTTTCTTTTCTTTTTTTCCTTTTCTTTTTTTCCTTTTCTTGAGATGGCTGCGCTAATAAATGCATGCGTGTGCGAGTACTCACACACACACACACACACACACACACTCACACACACACACACACACACACACTCACACACACACGCGCGCGCGCACGCACGCAAACACACACACACAAACATACTCACTCACACGCACGCACGCACGCACACAAAAACTAACATACATACGTATACGCGCGCGACCTCACGCACGTACATGCACGCACGTACACTCAAGTAAGCACGCACGCATACACGTACGCACGCACACACACACACACACACATACACGCGCGCGCGCTTACATGAACGCGCGTACACTCAAGCAACATGCATACGCACGCACACACACACACACATACACGCACACGCACACCATAACAGAACATACACGTGCGCGCGCGCTAAGAAAACCACCAGTAAGTACTGTGACACCTTCATTTGTCACCACACACACACACACAAACTGTCCGATACGTCTCAATAAATATTCACCCTTCTGTTTTTTCCCCCGACAGTTGACACAAACTGGCGGAAACTTAGGCCTGGCTGTGCTGCTCAGCTGTGACAGTGTGTGTGTGGTGTGCTCAGTGGCCGTGAAGGGAGGGATGACAGCGAACTACATAGACATCAACGGCCACAGACACCCCCTCCCCTTCCTCCACACCCCTCCATTTCTGAACGAACACAGGTCGGGAGGTCTGTATATTTATATATATATATATATATATATATATATATATATATATATATATATATATATATATATATATACATACAGACACCGTGTTAGGGAGAGTTGGGACGGAGGAGGGGGGGGGGGCTGTGTGTGTTTGTACGCGCGCGCACGTGTATGTGCGTGTACGGGCGTGCGTGCGTGTATGTGTGTGTTCGTTTGTATGTATGTGTGTGTGTGTGTGTGTTTTCTAACAGACTTGAGGGTCAAGTTCACGAGGGGAAAAAATCTGGGCTAGACAAATACACTACACTGGCAGTCATGTGTGTGTTCACAAGTGAGGCCCACTGGCTGGGCTTTGGGGAGGTGGAGTATGTGCGTGTGTGTGTGTGTGTGTGTGTGTGTGTGCGTGCGTGCGAGTGCCTTTGTGTGAGCGCGTGTACGTGAGTGTGTGTCGCGTGTGCATGTGTGTGAGCGCACGCTTGCGTGTTTTCAAATGATACTGGGTGGGGAAAATGAACTGCACTTATACACACGTGTTCCCAGTGTCATGCTGTTCCCAGTCGTTCTCTCTCTCTCTCTCCCCCCCTCTCTCTCTCTCCCTCTCCCTGTCACTCTCTCTCCCCCCCTCTCTCTCTCTCTCCCTCTCTCTCCCTCCCTCTCTCTCTCTCCCTCTCTCTCTCTCTCTCCCTCTCCCTCTCTCTCTCTCACTGTCTGTCTGTCTCTGATTTTTTTTTCTTGAAGAATTTGCTTTTGTGCATGTATTTTTCTTACCACCACCACCACCCCTCCCCCCCCCCCCCGCCCAGAGGGCCGGATGTAAAAAAGCAGTTGTGCTTTCCCTTACACTTGTGAAATAAAATTTCGTTCGTTCGTTCGTTCTGTTCTCTGTCTCTGTCTTCAGTATAACAGTGCAATGAAAAGCTATAGGACATTCAACCTTTTTCAATGCTGCTGCATTAATGATAACGACAGGAGAGGACTGGGCCCCGCCTTCCAAAGCTGTGCCCTAGACACGGTGGGTATGAGTTCACTGCCTTCTTAAGCTGTGCCCTAGACACAGTGGATATGAGTTCACTGCCTTCTTAAGCTGTGCCCTAGACACAGTAGGTATTAGTTCACTGCCTTCCTAAGCCGTGCCCTAGACACAGTGGATATGAGTTCACTGCCTTCCTAAGCCGTGCCCTAGACACAGTGGATATGAGTTCACTGCCTTCCTAAGCCGTGCCCTAG
>NC_134902.1:2115769-2123269 GCF_041734735.1 Babylonia areolata | reverse complement strand
CTGATGTTAATGTTGTTGCTGCTGTTGTTAATGATGTGACTGTTGTTGATGTTGCTGCTGTTGTTAATGTTGTGACTGTTGCTGATGTTAATGTTGTTGCTGATGTTGTTAATGTTGTTGCTGATGTTAATGTTGTTGCTGATGTTGTTAATGATGTGACTGTCGCTGCTGTTGTTAATGTGAGTGTTGCTGTTGTTGTTAATGTTGTGACTGTTGCTATTGTTGTGAATGTTGATACTGTTGTTGTTAATGTTGTGACTGTTGCTGATGTTGTTACTATTGTTGCTGACGTTGTTAATGTTGTTGCTGCTGTTGTTAATGATGTGACTGTTGCTGATGTTGTTTATGTTGTTGTTAATGTTGTGACTGTTGCTGCTGTTGTTAATGTTGTTGTTAATGATGTGACTGTTGCTGATATTGTTAATGATGTGACTGTTGCTATTGTTGTTAATGTTGATATTTCTGCTGCTGTTAATGATGTGATTGTTGCTGTTGTTGTTAATGATGTGATTGTTGCTGTTGTTGTTAATGTTGTTGCTGTTGTTGTTAATGATGTGATTGTTGATGTTGTTGTTAATGATGTGACTGGTGCTATTGTTGTTAATGTTGTGACTGGTGCTATTGTTGTTAATGTTGATATTGCTGCTGTTAGTGTTGTCATCGCTGCTGTTGTTAATGATGTTGCTGCTGTTGTGGATGTTGTCGTCGCTGCTGTTGTAAGTGATGTTGCTGCTGTTGCTAATGCGCACTGTTGGTGTGACGTTTCAGCAGAGCAGCAGAGCATCAAGGGAGACAACCATGAGCACGTGGAGCCCCTCTCTGGTCCAGTTCACAGGTAAGCTTAGAGTGCTGTGCCCCTGTTTGGTGCCCTGTCTCTTCCTGTTTCTGGCTGTCTTTAGAATGTTGATGATGATGATGAGGAGGAGGAGGAGGAGCAGCAGGAGCAGCAGAAGAATAGTATACCTACATCTACACAAATGATGCTTTATCAAACCTCCAAAAGCGCTTTACAACACGTCAGTAAGACACAAAGCACACAAGAACACACGCACGCACACACGCACGCACACACGCACGCACACACACTCTCTCTCTCTCCCTCTCTCTCTGTCTCCCTCTCCCTCTCTCTCTCTCTCTCTCTCCCTCCCTCTCTCAATCACTCCGTCACACAAACACACACACACACACACACACACACACACACACACACACACACACACACACACACACACACACACATACACAATCACTCTCTCTGTCTCCGTATCTGTATCTGTATCTCTCCTCTTTCCGTCCGTCTCTGTCTTCTCTCTGTGTGTGTCTCTTCTCTCTCTGTCTCTGCCTCTCTCTCTCTCTGTTCATCAGTTCTATAAATAAAACAGCAATTAACCAAAACGCCAGCTCCATACACCAGGTTTACAGTCGGGGAAGACGCCATCGGAGATTCCCGGTAGAGATAAAAACTTGACTGTGTCCCAGTAATGGCCGATCGTGCTGATACATTGCCAAGTGGAAAACACGTTGTCTTGATGACTGCTCTGTGTGTGTGTGCGCGCGCGCGCGCGCGCGTGTGTGTGTGTGTGTGTGTGTGTGTTCCTTTGTTCTGTTGTTGAATGTCTTCACAGTCATTGTGATTTTAGACAAAGATCAGCTCCCTCCCCCACCCTACCCCCACCCCACCCCCTTTCTCATCTCATCGCACAATGTCCCATCCTTCTCTCCCTCGGTATGAAATCAGTCAACGAATTGAAGAAAATAAGGAAAAGAAAGAGAGAAAGAAAGAAAGTAAAACCAGAAAGAAACTGGTCCTCTGGTAACGTTACAACGGGAGCAAACTGCCTTCTAACTATACTTCGTTCCAACGTTATTGGATCGTCATACATAATGCAACGCGCGCGTGTTTGTGTGTGTGTGCGTGCGTGTGTCTGTGCGTGTGTCTGTGCGTGTGTGTGTAGTAGTCATCAAATTGACGCATTTCCACAAAAAGGATATTAGACGGGGAAAGAGTAGGAGGGAGGGGGGAGTGGGAAGGGGTGGGGGGTGGGGGGGGGTCGGGGGGGGTGGGTGTTCGCGCCTGTGTGTGCGCTCGTTGGTATTGGAGGTGTGGGGCATTGTTTTTCTCGTGCGAAAAAGTTCGTATAAAAAAAAAAATTAAGAAAAAAAAGTATTGTGAGAAGTAGAGCAGAAAGTGTGGTAATTAGCCAAGCATTATATTTACAGATGCCGGTCAGATTTGTCCATTGTTTATTAGGAGACATAAACAGTATGCCCGTGGAGACAGTACCGGAAATAAAGTTGGCGAAATGAATTGTCGTCGTTTTTCTTTCGTTCCGTCCTCGTTGGATGTACTTCATGCCGTTGACTGAAGGCTTTTTGACTTTGTGTGAACCGATGTTTTGTGCTGGGCTTGGGCTTGGTTTCTTTGTTTCTTTGCTTTCCTGCGCTGTTTCTTTGCTTTCCTGCGCTGTTTCTTTGCTTTCCTGCGCTGTTTCTTTGCTTTCCTGCGCTGTTTCGTGCTTTGCTGTGCTGTTTCGTGCTGTGCTGTGCTCTGCTTTCAGGTTTTGTATTGTATTTGTATTTCTTTTTATCACAACAGATTTCTCTGTGTGAAATTCGGGCTGCTCTCCCCCAGGGAGAGCGCGTCGCTACACTACAGCGCCACCCAATGTTTTGTATTTTTTCCTGCGTGCAGTTTTATTTCTTTTTCCTGTCGAAGTGGATTTTTCTACAGAATTTTGCCAGGAACAACCCTTTTGTTGCCGTGGGTTCTTTTACGTGCGCTAAGTGCATGTTGCACACGGGACCTCGGTTTATCGTCTCATCCGAATGACTAGCGTCCAGACCACCACTCAAGGTCTAGCAGAGGGGGAGAAAATATCGGCGGCTGAGCCGTGATTCGAACCAGCGCGCTCAGATTCTCTCGCTTCCTAGGCGGACGCGTTACCTCTAGGCCATCACTCCACTTGTGCTGTTATTATGTAGTGTACGGTGTTGTGGGGTTGTTGTTGTTGTTGTTTTTTTTGTTTCCTTTTGAACCTGTTGTGTTGTTGCATTGTGCTGTGTTTGGTTCCCCGTCACCTGTGCCGTTTCCCCTGTGATGTGAGGCTGCACAGCCTCTGGCCGGGCTGGCCCAGCACCTGTCCTGGTTCAGACACACGGACAGACGGCGGTGACAGTGTCGATAAGAACTATTTCCCCCCTGTCATCATGGCTGTGTTGTTGGGGAGTTTACAGGTCGTGGTGTTCCCTTTTGCGATGCACAACTGTGGGTATGTTGTAATAACTGTCATTTGTCTGTCTGTGTGTCTGAGAGAGAGAGAGAGCGAGCGTGTGTGTGTGTGTGTGTGTGTGTGTGTGTGTGTGTGTGTGAGTGATAGAGAGAGAGCGTGCGTGCGTGTGTGTGTGTGTGTGTGTGTGTGTGTGTGTGTGTGATAGAGGAAGAGATTGAGTTTGACATGGGCGTAGGAAAATGTCACTGTCCTGACCTCTGTTCTGTGCCCCCCCCGCCCCGTCCCCGTCCCCCCAACACACATTTCTCCTGAGACACTTGTCCAGGTGGGAAGGGGTAGGGGGAGGGAGAGAGGCTGACAGAGAGGGGCAGGAGACAGAATGGGGGAGAGGAAGATATAGGGAGAGACAGAGGAGGGGGGGTAGGGAGGGGGAGAGAGGGAGGAAGAGAGAGGGAGGGAGAGAGAGAGTAGGGCATGAGAAATATGGAAGCGAAAGAAAGAGACCTAGTTTTGTTTTTTCTTTGTGAGGAAGGAGGGAGGGGGTGTGTGGGGAGGGGCTGTAGGAAAGGAAAGACTGGAGGAGAAAAAGGTGGAAAGAGAAAGGGGGTGGAGGGACAGAGAAACAAAGAGCAGAGAGTGTGGGAAAGGACACATGCCCGCATGCACACACACACACACACACACACACACACACACACACACACACACACACACACACACACACACCACACACACCACGCACACACGACGCACACACGCACACACACACCACACACACCACACACACACACACACACACACACACTCCACCGCCACACCACACCACACCACAAGACTCGATGACTTTTGTCGCGCCCGATATGCCATACATACAGGCTGACAGCTGATCTGTCTCCATCTGTTGTTGTTTTTTTTCGACTGTTGGTCATGTCCCACTTACACACACACACACACACACACACACACACACACACACACACACAGGCGCGCGCGCGCGCGCACGTACACACACACACACACACACACACACTTACTCACTCACTCACTCACTCACTCACTCACTCACTCACTCACTCACTCACACAATCACTCACTCACTCACACTCACTCACTCACTCACTCACAATCACTCACTCACACTCACTCACAAACTCACACTCACTCACAAACTCATACTCACAAACTCACACACACTCACACACACACACACACACACACACACACACACACACACACACACACACACTCACTCACTCACAAACTCACACTCACAAACTCACACCCACTTACACTCACACACACACTCACTCACACACATACTCACTCACTCACTCGCACTGACTCACTCACTCTCACACTCACTCTCACTCACTCACACACACGCACACACTCACACTCACACTCACTCACTCACAGACACTCACACTCACTCACTCACACACTCACTCACGGTGTGGTTAGGAGGAAGGAGGGGAAAAGTGTGTAAATTATTGTTGGAACAAATATGTTTTCAGATTAGATTTACAAGACTTAATGGTGGAACACTGACGTTTTGTGGAAAAGGTTTCCTGAACCAAGAACCGCAGTGTGCTTATCATTGGGAAACTACAGGACTTGCCTTTGTAACGCATGAAATCAAACTGAACTAAACTTGGACATGGTACAGAATTTGGGATACGAAAGGCTTTGTGTTTATAATCAGTCACTGTGACCATGCCATACACATTAGGCATAGTGCTTACAATCAGTCACTATGGAAATGATACAGAAGTTGGGACACATTAGGCATAGTGCTTACAATCAGTCACTATGGAAATGATATAGAAGTTGGGACACATTAGGCATAGTGCTTACAATCAGTCACTATGGAAATGATATAGAAGTTAGGACACATTAGGCATAGTGCTTACAATCAGTCACTATGGAAATGATACAGAAGTTGAGACACATTAGGCATAGTGCTTACAATCAGTCACTATGGAAATGATACAGAAGTTGGGACACATTAGGCATAGTGCTTACAATCAGTCACTATGGAAATGATATAGAAGTTGGGACACATTAGGCATAGTGCTTACAATCAGTCACTATGGAAATGATACAGAAGTTGGGACACATTAGGCATAGTGCTTACAATCAGTCACTATGGAAATGATACAGAAGTTAGGACACATTAGGCATAGTGCTTACAATCAGTCACTATGGAAATGATATAGTTGTTGGGACACATTAGGCATAGTGCTTACAATCAGTCACTATGGAAATGATACAGAAGTTGGGACACATTAGGCATAGTGCTTACAATCAGTCACTATGGAAATGATACAGAAGTTGGGACACATTAGGCGTTGTGAACCCCAACAGAGCCCCAGACCACGGAAAATGGGTCACACAACGTATATCATACTGACGGTAAAATCGCTTCAACTACGCGCGAAAATTGGCGTTGAAAGAAGTCACTGAAACGGGAAATGACTTGAATTATACCACGGGAAAAAACAGTCTGGCTTCCGTACGGGAACGTGAGAACTAGTAGGCCTGATGTAGGGACTAGTACAGTGGGCCTGATGTAGGGACTAGTACAGTGGGCCTGATGTAGGGACTAGTACAGTGGGCCTGATGTAGGGACTAGTACAGTGGGCCTGATGTAGGGACTAGTAGGCCTGATGTAGGGACTAGTACAGTGGGCCTGTTGTAGGGACTAGTATAGTGGGCCTGATGTAGGGACTAGTACAGTGGGCCTGATGTAGGGACTAGTACAGTGGGCCTGATGTAGGGACTAGTACAGTGGGCCTGATGTAGGGACTAGTACAGTGGGCCTGATGTAGGGACTAGTATAGTGGGCCTGATGTAGGGACTAGTACAGTGGGTCTGATGTAGGGACTAGTACAGTGGGCCTGTTGTAGGGACTAGTACAGTGGGCCTGTTGTAGGGACTAGTACAGTGGGCCTGATGTAGGGACTTGTATAGTGGGCCTGATGTAGGGACTAGTATAGTGGGCCTGATGTAGGGACTAGTACAGTGGGCCTGATGTAGGAACTAGTATAGTGGGCCTGATGTAGGGACTTGTATAGTGGGCCTGATGTAGGGACTAGTACAGTGGGCCTGATGTAGGGACTAGTACAGTGGGCCTGATGTAGGGACTAGTACAGTGGGCCTGATGTCCGCATTGACACACAGTGCCCCCCTGACAGTCTCCCGGAAGCAGGCAGTATTTCCCTGTCAGTCAGACGTACTTAGGACAAGCTGATGTCTTTTAACTGATTTATTTAAGCCAACTTGCTTGTCGTCTCCATGGCCACCGGGAAGTAGAACAATGTATGGCAGCACGCGAGCGTTGAAAGAAGAAAGGAAAGGGGTGAAAAAGACGGAAGAAGAAAAAAAAATAAACGTGCAAGAAAAAGGAATATAAACGAAAGAAGAATGGAAAAAAGAAAAGGGAAAGAGGGATGGAGAAGATGAAAGGAGAAGATAGAAAGATAAATGAAGTTAAAGCAGGAAAAAAAAGAAAGAAGCAGGAGGGATGAAGAAAAGGGAAGGAAAGAAGAAAGGAAGGCAGGCAGGAAGGAAGAACTGAAGGACGAACAAGAACGAAAGAATGAAAGTGGGACAAAAGGAAAAAGGAAAGAAGGAAGAGAGGCAGGCAGGAAGATAGAAAATAATGAAGGACGAAAAAGAACGAAAGAAAGGAAGAAAGAAAGAAAAAGAAAGGATGAAAAAGGAAGAAAAGTGAAACGGAGGAAAAGAAGGCTGAGAAAGAAAAAAGAAGGTAAGAAAAAAAGAGAAACGGAAGCCCTACAGAACACAAACAACCACCCCCTTTGGTCCCCGTGATAATGATCTCACGGTTTGTATCGATTTGTACAAAACACGGATTCCCGCCACTGCCACTTCCGGGCAAAGGAAGTTACCGCCCTTGGGGGATGGTCAGCGTCGTCATGTGATCTCGGGTATCGGGTGGCGCCGCCTGGTGGGTGACATGTTTTGTAGTCGGCGTGTTGCATTAACAACGATAGCTTCTGAGGGAAGGGCTGTTGTTGTTGTTGTTGTATTTTATCATCATTGTCATCATCAACTGCGCGCGCGCGCGCGTGTGTGTGTGTGTGTGTGTGTGAAAGAGAGAGAGAGAGAGCGAGCACTGCCAGTGGTGAGACAGAAGCCATTATTGATTGGTGTCCTTGACTTCTGTTCTGTATTGTCTGTGAGCTTCTTCCAGCCATTCCATCAGATTGTACAGCACGTATACTGCACCCTCCCCCACCCCCACCCA
>NC_134902.1:2085769-2110769 GCF_041734735.1 Babylonia areolata | reverse complement strand
TACCCCCTCCCCCCTCCCCACACCCCACCCTCCATGGAGCCCTCCTTTCTCCACAGACACAGTCGGGGATCATACCACCTTCATACTTTGAAAGGGACAGAGAGGGAGGGAGAGAGAGAGAGAGAGAGAGAATTGTGTGGAGGAATGTTCCAACAGGTGTGGGTGGGTAGATGTAGGGGTTGGGTCTCTCTCTCTCTCTCTCTCTCTCTGTCTCTCTCTCTCTCTGTCTCTGTCTCTCTCTCTCTCTCTCTCTCTCTCTCTGTCTCTGTGAAGAGATATATGTATGTATGCACGCACGTGCGCACTAACACACACACACACACAGACACACACAGACACACACACACCCACACATACACATACACATACCCCCCCCACCCCCCCGCCCGTCTATAGACGTTAAACTGAAGAGTATGACTGCACAGTTATAGCATGGGAGATTGGTGGGTGGGGACAGAGGGTGGGGGTGGGATGGAGAGGGGTGAGAGAGACAGCAAGCAGGGAGGTGGGGGGGTGAGAGAGACAGCAAGCAGGGAGGGGGGGGGGTGAGAGAGACAGCAAGCAGGGGGGGGGGGTGAGTGAGAGAGACAGCAGGGAGGGGAGGGTGAGTGAGACAGCAAGCAGGGAGGTGGGGGGGAGGGTGAGTGAGAGAGACAGCAAGCAGGGAGGGGGGGAGGGTGAGTGAGAGAGACAGCAAGCAGGGAGGTGGGGGGGAGGGTGAGTGAGAGAGACAGCAAGCAGGGAGGGGGGGGAGGGTGAGTGAGAGAGACAGCAAGCAGGGAGGGGGGGGGAGGGTGAGTGAGAGAGACAGCAAGCAGGGGGGGGGGGGGAGTGAGAGAGACAGCAAGCAGGGACGGGGGGGGGGGGAGGGTGAGTGAGAGAGACAGCAAGCAGGGAGGTGGGGGGGGAGGGGGAGTGAGAGAGACAGCAAGCAGGGAGGTGGGGGGGGGGAGGGTGAGTGAGAGAGACAGCAAGCAGGGAGGTGGGGGGGGGGGGAGGGTGAGAGAGACAGCAAGCAGGGAGGTGGGGGGGGAGGGTGAGAGAGACAGCAAGCAGGGAGGTGGGGGGGGGGAGGGTGAGTGAGACAGCAAGCAGGGAGGTGGGGGGGGAGGGTGAGTGAGACAGCAAGCAGGGAGGTGGGGGGGGGGGAGGGTGAGAGAGACAGCAAGCAGGGAGGTGGGGGGGGAGGGTGAGAGAGACAGCAAGCAGGGAGGTGGGGGGGGAGGGTGAGAGAGACAGCAAGCAGGGAGGTGGGGGGGGGGGGGTGAGTGAGAGAGACAGCAAGCAGGGAGGTGGGGGGGGGGGAGGGTGAGTGAGAGAGACAGCAAGCAGGGAGGTGGGGGGGGGGAGGGTGAGTGAGAGAGACAGCAAGCAGGGAGGTGGGGGGGGGGGGGAGGGTGAGTGAGAGAGACAGCAAGCAGGGAGGTGGGGGGGGGGGGGTGAGTGAGAGAGACAGCAAGCAGGGAGGTGGGGGGGGGAGGGTGAGTGAGAGAGACAGCAAGCAGGGAGGTGGGGGGGGGTGAAACAGCAAGCAGGGAGGTGGGGAGGGGGGGTGAGTGAGAGAGACAGTAAGCAGGGGGGGGAGGGTGAGTGAGAGAGACAGTAAGCAGGGAGGTGGGGGGGGGGTGAGACAGCAAGCAGGGAGGTGGGGGGGGGTGAGTGAGAGAGACAGCAAGCAGGGAGGTGGGGGGGGGAGGGGGAGTGAGAGAGACAGCAAGCAGGGAGGTGGGTGGGGGAGGGGGAGTGAGAGAGACAGCAAGCAGGGAGGTGGGTGGGGGGTGAGTGAGAGAGACAGCAAGCAGGAAGGTGGGGGGTGGGGTGAGAGAGACAGCAAGCAGGAAGGTGGGGAGTGGGGTGAGAGAGACAGCAAGCAGGAAGGTGGGGGGTGGGGTGAGAGAGACAGCAAGCAGGGAGGTGGGCGGGTTGAGAGAGACAGCAAGCAGGGAGGGGGGGGGGTTGAGAGAGACAGCAAGCAGGGAGGGGGGGGGGGTTGAGAGAGACAGCAAGCAGGGAGGGGGGGGGGGTTGAGAGAGACAGCAAGCAGGGAGGGGGGGGGGGGAGGGTGAGAGAGACAGCAAGCAGGGAGGGCGGGTGGTGGTGAGAGAGACAGCAAGCAGGGAGGGGGGGGGGCGGGTGGTGGTGAGAGAGACAGCAAGCAGGGAGGTGGGGGGGGGCGGGTGGTGGTGAGAGAGACAGCAAGCAGGGAGGTGGGGGGGGGAGGGGGAGTGAGAGAGACAGCAAGCAGGGAGGGGGGGGGGGAGGGTGAGTGAGAGAGACAGCAAGCAGTGCATAGCACAGCCACGCGCAAGGTTAGCTGACATGGACTCCACGAGCTGAACATGTCGTTACAGCAGACAGTCAGTAAGTCAGTGTATCGACAGCCCTGAACCAGACAAGCTGTTGCGCGTTTCTTTTTCTGTCTTGCATTATTTTTACTCCTCTTTCCCCTCCTCTCCTCTCCCCCTCCTCCTCTTCTTCCTTCTTTTCCCTCTATATTGGTTTTTTGTTCTCCTTGGAAGGCTGAAGTTGGAAAGATCGCTGTGATTCGTCAGTCTCTGTAGTAGGCAAAGCAAAACCAAATACAGAGCAACATCGTGAACTTACGTGTGGCTGTGATGATGACGACGACACTAGGCAGGCGGTGAGGTAGACAGGAACTGTGTGTTAATGTCCAGTGGGGACAGCGCCACACTTGAGACAGGTGCGTGCGTTTCACGGGAAAGGCGAAGGCAGTGAGGAGTTGGCTCTGACGGGAGAAAGCGAAACTAGCCGTGTGTGAAAGATCAGGCTTTGATTTGTGTGTGTGTGTGTGTGTATACACAAGGCTGAGCGCTGTCTAAATGTCATTTTTGTTATTACTATCATTATTAGTAGTGGTGGTAGAACTGTGGTCACGGGTGTGTGAACGTGTAGCCGTGATTTCTGAGGTCTGCTGTGTACCATGGTTAAAGTTGTGTTCACGGTTTCGATATCCATCCTGTGTTGTTATTGGTGGTGGCGGTGTGGGTGTGTGTGTGTGTGGGGGGGGGGGGGGGGGGGGGGGGGGGCGGGATGTGTGTGTGTGTTAGTGCGCGTGTTGTTCTTTCTCCTGACAGTGTGCACACTTGTGCAGGAACTGGAGCCAGCGAGACTGACACACATTGGCAGTGAGAGAACTTGAGCTCTGTCAGTCTGTACCTGTCGGTGCGACGTTAGACAAGAGCCCCCTGCCGGCACACCCCCACACACCTTACCCTCTCCCCCCTCCGGCCCCCCCCTCTCCCCGGCCTGTACGGCTGTTCCCTGCAGATCAAAATCACGTCAGTGGAGCGGGTCTCACTGTTTTTTTTTAGGTCACTGTCATCCTTGTCGTTCGTGTCAGCCATTGAACTGTCCCCCGTTCTGCACTGGCCCGAACTATTTGGAAATTAATATTTTGAACTTGTACGTGGACTCTAAGCGGAAGGGCTGACATCCTCAGTATTGTTTATTCTACGGAGCTAAATGGTTAGGGTAATGTCATGAACTGTGTTTTGTGTGTAAGTCCTGGTGGATTTTTTTTTGTTTTGTTTTGTTGTTGTTGTTATATAGCTGTGACAGTTTGTGTTGTGGTGGTTGAGCATTTCTATGGTTTGGCAGTTCTGATATGGCCCCGTGCGGTCGGCCGGGCTAGAAGCAACAGAAAACAATAAACGTGGACTGAAACAGAGTGGATGGACTGTTTGTTGCAGAGAGACGTGGGTGAAGTTAATGGTCTTTTAAATGTCGGTGTACTGTTGACCTCAATAGTCTGTTCTCTTCCACAGCTTTTAACAGCTGACAGGTGACTGTTCCTGAAATGGACCTTTGCTGTCGGCTGTGCTCTAAACAACCTGGTTTGATGTCGTTTGGTTGCACATACCTGCTACACCAAGGGAAATAACTTTTTTGTGACGGTGTGATGTGCTACAGACGAGGTGATGAAAGCTGAATTCGTAATCTTCTCCCTTCAATCTGAAGAGTCGCTGGGGTGCCGCACTGAAGAACTGTTCACCAGATTCCTCCAGGTCTGTCGGCTGTGTGTCAGTGCCTGGGTGTCTGGAACTTGTTTTCCCGTCAGTTCTGCAATGCTGTCAGCCCATCGTTTCTCTGTCTCCTCCTCCGTCTCCCTCCCTCAACAGCTCTTTGGAGCATTGTTCTAGCGAGGCCACTGGATCTGAACTGGACCACAAAATGTGAATCTGGACCAGTGGGCGAGTGAGGCCGACTTTGTGGCTCAGTGGGTAAGGGCGCCAAGCATTCAACATTCATTGACAAGGTTGTCGGTTCGAACATCGGGTTGCGCACTGCAAAAAAAGAACTGACGATTCTGGTTTGTCCATAAAACGTTAACACAAACAGAAAGCTATTGACAGTGTGGACAAGAAAGAGCGAGGAGGGGAGGTGGGTGGGGGAATAGGGTGTAGAGTTTCAAGGCCAGACTTGAAAGAGCAGAGTTGAGAGGTCTGACGAAGCGAAAGACGGGGATTGTTCCAAATGTTAGGTCCAGAGGCCGAGAAAGTGCGGCGGGGATGTGTGCTGTGTGTGATTCATTGACGACCTGTTGTGAGGTGTGCTGTGTGATTCATTGACGACCTGTTGTGAGGTGTGCTGTGTGATTCATTGACGACCTGTTGTGAGGTGTGCTGTGTGTGATTCATTGACGACCTGTTGTGAGGTGTGCTGTGTGATTCATTGACGACCTGTTGTGAGGTGTGCTGTGTGATTCATTGACCACCTGTTGTGAGGTGTGCTGTGTGATTCATTGACGACCTGTTGTGAGGTGTGCTGTGTGATTCATTGACGACCTGTTGTGAGGTGTGCTGTGTGATTCATTGACGACCTGTTGTGAGGTGTGCTGTGTGATTCATTGACGACCTGTTGTGAGGTGTGCTGTGTGATTCATTGACGACCTGTTCTGGGGTGTGCTGTACTCTGAGACTGGCGCAGTGATGTGAGCGAGGGGTGACAGTGGTCCCGCGGACCAGAGTGAAGACCATGTGCACAAGGATCACATCTTTCAGGATCATGAGTGACGAGTCTAAACTGGTGCATGTCAAGTGTGTCGGTAAGTGTAAGCTAAAAAAACAAACACCCTATTTATGAAGAGGCTCAAAAAGCCATGTTTTCATTACTTCAATCAGCCAGAAATCCAGATTTACCAGTACATATTGTTCTTGACATGTACCAATCTGTGATTGTTCCTATTTTATTATATGATGCAGAAATTTGGGGCTATGTTTTAATGTAAATATACTTGAAAAATAACTGAACTTTTTCAAGCACTTGTTGAGATTGAATAGGAATACTTTGACCCAAATGATTTATGGAGAAACTGGTATTTACCCAATTAGTGTGTTAGTGAAAATGAGATTGGTCCGATTTTGGACCAGCTTAGTGTTATCAAACACAGAAAAATATTCAGGAAAAATATACTTTATGTTAATTGATTAATATAGAAATGGTATTTATTCTCCAAAATGGATGAGTGATAACAGACACATTTTAATGGAAGCAGGGTATGGCAGTCTTTGGGATGTTCAGTCCTTCTTAGATAGGGAGTCTTTCTGCAAGAATGTCAATATGGCGTTGAAAGATAATGTTCTTAAGTTAGGAGACGGACTCTAGAAGCGAGTAATAAATGTTTGTTCTATCGAAATTGAAAAAAAAAGTCATTTTGGAAGACAAAAATACCTAAGTCAAATGCCTGACAATTCGCAATGGCATACCACGATAGTTTTGGTTATGTAAGGTCTGTAACATATCTGTGATTGGGAATGAGTTCCATTTTTAATGGAATATTCCTTGTATAATCAGTTACGAAAAAAGGTATGTGTCAAAAAAAATCTTTTTTTTTTGTCCCCGAAATCTGTTTTTAACTTTTTTGCAATATGCTGAAAGGAGGCCAAGTAGCTGTAAGTTGATTAAATTTGAAAATGTCTAAATGCTCTTTTGGCGGTTAAAAAATGTTTGTGTTTTCTGAGCTCACATATGACGCTGTTATGCATTTGGAAATGTTTAATCTGGGCATGAACCGATTATTTCAAAGTAATCCTCCATACTCCAATAGGAGTGAAAGGATAATTAAAACTTCAAACGTGTGTGTGTGTGGGTGTGTGTGTGGGTGTGGGTGCGTATATCTATCTATCTATCTATCTATATATATATATATATATGTGTGTGTGTGTGTGTGTGTGTGTGTGTGTGTGTTGTGAGGTTGGATTTGAATGTGCGTGTGTGCGTGCGCGCGCGTGTGTGTGTATGTGTGTGTGTGCAACGTGTGTGTTTCTTTTGATGCGAGATACCACTGGTGCATTTGAAGGAAAGTGCGCCCCCCCCCCCCCCCCCCCCCCCGCGCCCTCCCAACCCGCCCGCCAAAAACAAACCAAACCAAACCAAACCAAACCAAAAAACCAAACTCATTAAAAAAACACAAAAAACACCGTCATTGCTTTCGCGTCACAATATCTCGTTTCTACTCGAACCTGGGGTATAGTATAATAATTATAATCATCATGATAATAATGACAATAATCATCGTCATAATCATGATGACGTGAATTCATATACCGCCTATTTTCTAAATAGGATTCTGGGTGCTTTACAAAAACGGGTACCACCCCCCTCCTCCCTCGTCCCCCCGACACACACACACACACACACACACACACGGAGATTTATCTTCAGTAGTTCTCAGATTTAGAAATGGCCCCGTGTAATGGCAAAAATCGATCACCCGATAGATTAAAGTCTGGTGCGTTGCGTTGCCTCTTGAATCGGTAAGATTTAGAAATAGCGTTTACTGTTTTGGTTGTTTTTGATGTGACATTCTTTAATTACTACATTTATGCGTTTACCTCTGGCTCTCTATTTCTATGTCTCTCTCTTTCTGGGCTTATCTCAGTCTCTCTCTGCCTTTGTCTTTCATTGTCTCTGTCTCTCTCTATGTCTCTCTCTGTCTGTCTGTCCTCTTTGATTCTTTCTCTGTCTCTCTGTCCTTCTCTCTGTCTCTTTGTCTGTCTCTGCATGTCTTTTCTTCTAAAATTTCTCTGCTGCTGCTGCTGCTGTTCTTCTTCTTCTCTCACTGTCTCTGTCTTCTCTTTCTGTTTCCTCTCTCTCTCTCTCTCTTTCTAAGTCTCTCTCTTCTATCTCTTTGTGTGTGTGTGTGTGTGTGTGTGTGTGTGTGTGTGTGTGTGACACATACCATAACGTACGCCATAGACATATAATAATTATAATGATACGACCACCATCACCACCCCCATTACTTCTACTACTACTACTACAACCAATGGTATTGATAATAATAATGACAATAATGACAATGGGTATACATTCATGATATTCTCTACCCCCTTAACTCTCTCCATACGAACGGCGAAAGAGACGACGTTAACAGCGTTTCACCCCAGTTACCATCATCAAAATATTGCAAGCGGAAGGCTCTTATACTGAAGAGGTGAATGCTGACAAAGAATACCACAATTCTGACGACGGAAGCTAAAGGTTGGGTCATTCAGACACCCACTGGACATCCGAGGAGTCTGTGTAGAGGAGAAGAGAGGACTGGCCGTACTGAGTGAGTTAACCCAGGGGCCCAGACTACAGTTGACATCAATCCGGGGAAAATGGTGACATACAAACATTGACAGCGAAGACAAAGGGAAACATGTCCACAAAATCAGCTGGCGGACATCACAGTGAGTCGTTAGATATTATCCTTACACTGCTGCTACTGGTGGTGGTGGTGTCAATACTACTACTCTACTGCTGCTACTGTTACTACTCCTCGTCGTCCTCCTCCTACTACTGTGACTATTGCTGCAGCTTCTACTGTTCCTACATTTACACAGGGTTTTCAAACATCTCAGAACGCTCTACAGTATCACATCAGTCAAATGCTTCCTGACTGAATAAAACTTTTTTTTTTCAGTGTTGCGAGCAAGGAACCTGATCGCTAAGGGGAAAGGAGGTGAGTGATAGTTGGGTGTGGCGTGGCGTGGTGTGGCGTGGTGTGGTGTGGTGTGGCGTGGTATGGTGTGGTGTGGCGTGGCGTGGTGTGATGTGCTTTACTTTGCTTCGTTGTGCTGTGCTGTGTGTCCATGTGGTGGTGTGCTGTGCTGTGCTGTGTGTCCATGTGGTTGTGTGCTGTGCTGTGCTGTGTCCATGTGGTGGTGTGCTGTGCTGTGCTGTGTGTCCATGTGGTTGTGTGCTGTGCTGTGTGTCCATGTGGTGGTGTGGCGTGGCGTGGCGTAGTGTGGTGTGGTGTGGTGTGGTGTGGTGTGACACACACACGCACACACACACATACATAGACACACAGACACACACATAGACACACACACATTCACACACATACATAGACACACACACACATTCACACACATACATAGACACACAGACACACACACAAACACACACACACACACACAACCTACAGACACACACACACATACACACGTACAGACACACACACACACACACACACACACACACACACACACACACGTGGGCACACAAATCAGTCGATGACGAAATTCTTGCCAGACAAAAGAGTTGGGGGTGGGAGTGGTGGTGTGGGAAGAGAGATTAAGATAAGAGGGGCTGAGACAGCAAGGTGTAGAGTTCTGTGGTGTGTGTGTAGGGGGGGGGGGGGGTGAGTGGGGGACGAGGGAGGGGGTGAGGGGTAGCTGCTAGTGGTCGTGTGATAGTGTAGCGAAAGGTCAATCCTTTGTGGTATGCTGCGCCACTGAGCCCCCCCTCCCCTTTCCCCTCCCCACCTCTTTTCACATTCCTCTTCTTTTTGTATCTCTGTCTGTCTCTCTCTGTCTCTCTTGCTCTCTCATGTTCTCTGTTTGTCACTGTCTGTCTCGCTCTCTGTCATTTTGTCTGTCTTTCTGTGTCCCTGTTTCCGTCTCCGTGTCTGTCTCTCTCTGTCTCGCTGTCTCTGTGTTTGTCGCAGTCGTGTCTGAGACAGAATCGAACTGGCAGTCTTTAGAACAAGTGTACGATCAGTGCCATGTGGACCGCAATGTTTTCTGAGGCGAGGCACTGTGTGAGTGAAGTTAGGCAGCTGGCATCGACCAGTCCCGGGAAGGACGATACCTGCTGGGTTTGTCGTGTTCGGTGTGAACAGGAAGGGTATGGTGCAGTTAGCGTGCTGAAAACAAGTGGTGAATACTGATCACTGTTGTTTGAAGTCAGCTTGTCTGAATACAGGTGGTGCAGTATCGATCACTGCTGTTTGAAGTCAGCTTGTCTGAATACAGGTGGTGCAGTATAGATCACTGCTGTTTGAAGTCAGCTTGTCTGAATACAGGTGGTGCAGTATAGATCACTGCTGTTTGAAGTCAGCTTGTCTGAATACAGGTGGTGCAGTATCGATCACTGTTGTTTGAAGTCAGCTTGTCTGAATACAGGTGGTGCAGTATAGATCACTGCTGTTTGAAGTCAGCTTGTCTGAATACAGGTGGTGCAGTATAGATCACTGCTGTTTGAAGTCGGCTTGTCTGAATACAGGTGGTGCAGTATAGATCACTGCTGTTTGAAGTCAGCTTGTCTGAATACAGGTGGTGCAGTATAGATCACTGCTGTTTGAAGTCGGCTTGTCTGAATACAGGTGGTGCAGTATAGATCACTGCTGTTTGAAGTCAGCTTGTCTGAATACAGGTGGTGCAGTATAGATCACTGCTGTTTGAAGTCGGCTTGTCTGAATACAGGTGGTGCAGTATAGATCACTGCTGTTTGAAGTCAGCTTGTCTGAATACAGGTGGTGCAGTATAGATCACTGCTGTTTGAAGTCGGCTTGTCTGAATACAGGTGGTGCAGTATAGATCACTGCTGTTTGAAGTCAGCTTGTCTGAATACAGGTGGTGCAGTATAGATCACTGCTGTTTGAAGTCGGCTTGTCTGAATACAGGTGGTGCAGTATAGATCACTGCTGTTTGAAGTCAGCTTGTCTGAATACAGGTGGTGCAGTATAGATCACTGCTGTTTGAAGTCAGCTTGTCTGAATACAGGTGGTGCAGTATAGATCACTGCTGTTTGAAGTCAGCTTGTCTGAATACAGGTGGTGCAGTATCGATCACTGCTGTTTGAAGTCAGCTTGTCTGAATACAGGTGGTGCAGTATAGATCACTGCTGTTTGAAGTCAGCTTGTCTGAATACAGGTGGTGCAGTATAGATCACTGCTGTTTGAAGTCGGCTTGTCTGAATACAGGTGGTGCAGTATAGATCACTGCTGTTTGAAGTCAGCTTGTCTGAATACAGGTGGTGCAGTATAGATCACTGCTGTTTGAAGTCGGCTTGTCTGAATACAGGTGGTGCAGTATAGATCACTGCTGTTTGAAGTCAGCTTGTCTGAATACAGGTGGTGCAGTATAGATCACTGCTGTTTGAAGTCAGCTTGTCTGAATACAGGTGGTGCAGTATAGATCACTGCTGTTTGAAGTCAGCTTGTCTGAATACAGGTGGTGCAGTATAGATCACTGCTGTTTGAAGTCAGCTTGTCTGAATACAGGTGGTGCAGTATAGATCACTGCTGTTTGAAGTCAGCTTGTCTGAATACAGGTGGTGCAGTATCGATCACTGCTGTTTGAAGTCGGCTTGTCTGAATACAGGTGGTGCAGTATAGATCACTGCTGTTTGAAGTCAGCTTGTCTGAATACAGGTGGTGCAGTATAGATCACTGCTGTTTGAAGTCAGCTTGTCTGAATACAGGTGGTGCAGTATAGATCACTGCTGTTTGAAGTCGGCTTGTCTGAATACAGGTGGTGCAGTATAGATCACTGCTGTTTGAAGTCAGCTTGTCTGAATACAGGTGGTGCAGTATAGATCACTGCTGTTTGAAGTCAGCTTGTCTGAATACAGGTGGTGCAGTATAGATCACTGCTGTTTGAAGTCAGCTTGTCTGAATACAGGTGGTGCAGTATAGATCACTGCTGTTTGAAGTCAGCTTGTCTGAATACAGGTGGTGCAGTATAGATCACTGCTGTTTGAAGTCAGCTTGTCTGAATACAGGTGGTGCAGTATCGATCACTGCTGTTTGAAGTCAGCTTGTCTGAATACAGGTGGTGCAGTATAGATCACTGCTGTTTGAAGTCAGCTTGTCTGAATACAGGTGGTGCAGTATAGATCACTGCTGTTTGAAGTCAGCTTGTCTGAATACAGGTGGTGCAGTATAGATCACTGCTGTTTGAAGTCGGCTTGTCTGAATACAGGTGGTGCAGTATAGATCACTGCTGTTTGAAGTCAGCTTGTCTGAATACAGGTGGTGCAGTATAGATCACTGCTGTTTGAAGTCAGCTTGTCTGAATACAGGTGGTGCAGTATAGATCACTGCTGTTTGAAGTCAGCTTGTCTGAATACAGGTGGTGCAGTATAGATCACTGCTGTTTGAAGTCAGCTTGTCTGAATACAGGTGGTGCAGTATCGATCACTGCTGTTTGAAGTCAGCTTGTCTGAATACAGGTGGTGCAGTATCGATCACTGCTGTTTGAAGATAGTTTTTCCTCTGTAACTGACAATGGAGCTCTTGAGAATGAGGAGCACAATACACACGCACACACACACACAGACACACACACACACACACACACACACACACTCGTGTGTGGACGTGGCCGGACCAGTGTTTGCAGACTGTCTGGCATGTTGGCAGTGGGATCATGATGGTTGACAGCAGATTTCATTGGCTGGCTTATGGCTTTGTCTGTGTTGGCCTGTCTGTCCGTCCGTCCGTCTGTCTGTCTGTCTGTCCATCCGTCTCTCTCTCCTCTCTGTGGTGTGTGGGTTGGTGTGAATGAGTGAATGTGTTCGTTTTATTACTTTTTATGATGTTGGTGATGATTATTGTTATCATTAGTAGGAGGAGTGGTTGTAGTAGTGATAGAAGTAGTAGTTACAAAAATCGTTGTTGTTTTATTGTTATTGTTGTCACAAAGACAGGTTGAAAGACTAGACAATGCCTAAAATCTTTATCCTCGAGTGATACAGTTTTTGAATCGGTCTCTCTCTGTCTCTGTCTGTCTGTCTGTCTGTCTGTCTGTCTGTCTGTCTGTCTGTCTCTCTCTCTCTCTCTCTCTCTCTCTCTCTCCTCTCTTTATTTGCTTTTCTATTTATTTACTTGTTTGTTTATTTATCATTCTCCACTCCTTCCTTTCCACCCCTCTACACACCTTCCTTTCCACCCCTCTACACTCCTTCCTTTCTACCCCGACCCCCTCTACACTCCTTCCTTTCCACCCCGACCCCCTCTACACTCCTTCCTTTCCACCCCCTCTACACTCCTTCCTTTCTACCCCGACCCCCTCTACACTCCTTCCTTTCTACCCCGACCCCCTCTACACTCCTTCCTTTCTACCTCGACCCCCTCTACACTCCTTCCTTTCTACCTCGACCCCCTCTACACTCCTTCCTTTCTACCTCGACCCCCTCTACACTCCTTCCTTTCTACCTCGACCCCCTCTACACACCTTCCTTTGCACCGCCTCTACACTCCTTCCTTTCCACCCCGACCCCCTCTACACTCCTTCCTTTCTACCCCGACCCCCTCTACACTCCTTCCTTTCCACCGCCTCTACACTCCTTCCTCTCCACCCCCTCTACACTCCTTCCTCTCCACCCCCTCTACACTCCTTCCTTTCCACCGCCTCTACACTCCTTCCTCTCCACCCCCTCTCCACTCCTTCCTTTCTACCCCCACCCCCTCAACACTCCTTCCTTTCCACCCCCTCAACACTCCTTCCTTTCCACCCCCTCTACACTCCTTCCTTTCCACCCCCTCTACACTCCTTTCCACACCCACCCCCTCTACACTCCTTCCTTTCCACCCCCTCTACACTCCTTCCTTTCCACCCCCTCTACACTCCTTTCCACACCCACCCTCTCTACACTCCTTCCTTGACAACCCCTATGCACTCCTTCTTTTCAACCCCCTCCACACTCCTTTCTTTCCACACCCACCGTCTCTACACTCCTTCCTTTCTACCCCCTCTACACTCCTTCCTTTCCACACCCTCTAAACTCCTTTCTTTCTACCCCACCCCCTCTACAATTCCTTTTCCACCTACTCTACACTCCATCCTTTCTACCCCGTCTACACTTCCATTTGCACCCCCTCTACACTCCTTCCTTTCCATCCCCTCTACACTGCTTCCTTTCCACGCCCTCTTTCTACCTCCACCCCCTCTACACTCCTTTCTTTCCACACCCTCTACATTCCTTCCTTTCCACCCCCTCTGAACTCCTTACCACCTCCTACATTTCTTCCTTTCCACCTCCTCTACACTCCTTCCTTTCCATCCCCTGTACTCTCCTTCCTTTCCACCCCCTCTACACTCCTTCCTTTCCACCCCCTCCACCCTCCTTCCTTTCCACCCCCTCCACCCTCCTTCCTTTCCACCCCCTCTACACTCCTTCCTTTCCACCCCCTCCACCCTCCTTCCTTTCCACCCCCTCTACACTCCTTCCTTTCCACCCCCTCTACACTCCTTCCTTTCCACCCCCTCTACACTCCTTCCTTTCCACCCCCTCCACCCTCCTTCCTTTCCATCCCCTGTACTCTCCTTCCTTTCCACCCCCTCTACACTCCTTCCTTTCCACCCCCTCTACACTCCTTCCTTTCCACCCCCTCCACCCTCCTTCCTTTCCACCCCTTCAACACTCCTTCCTTTCCACCCCCTCCACCCTCCTTCCTTTCCACCCCCTCTACACTCCTTCCTTTCCACCCCCTCTACACTCCTTCCTTTCCACCCCCTCTACACTCCTTCCTTTCCACCCCCTCCACCCTCCTTCCTTTCCACCCCCTCTACACTCCTTCCTTTCCACCCCCTCAACACTCCCATTTCCACCCCCTCAACACTCCCATTTCCACCCCCTCCACCCTCCTTCCTTTCCACCCCCTCTACACTCCTTCCTTTCCACCCCCTCTACACTCCTTCCTTTCCACCCCCTCAGGACTCCCATTTCCACCCCCTCAACACTCCCATTTCCACCCCCTCAACACTCCTTCCTTTCCACCCCCTCTACACTCCCATTTCCACCCCCTCAACACTCCCATTTCCACCCCCTCAACACTCCTTCCTTTCCACCCCCTCAACACTCCCATTTCCACCCCCTCAACACTCCTTCCTTTCCACCCCCTCCACCCTCCTTCCTTTCCACCCCTTCAACACTCCTTCCTTTCCACCCCCTCCACCCTCCTTCCTTTCCACCCCCTCTACACTCCTTCCTTTCCACCCCCTCTACACTCCTTCCTTTCCACCCCCTCTACACTCCTTCCTTTCCACCCCCTCCACCCTCCTTCCTTTCCACCCCCTCTACACTCCTTCCTTTCCACCCCCTCTACACTCCTTCCTTTCCACCCCCTCAACACTCCCATTTCCACCCCCTCAACACTCCCATTTCCACCCCCTCCACCCTCCTTCCTTTCCACCCCCTCTACACTCCTTCCTTTCCACCCCCTCTACACTCCTTCCTTTCCACCCCCTCAGGACTCCCATTTCCACCCCCTCAACACTCCCATTTCCACCCCCTCAACACTCCTTCCTTTCCACCCCCTCTACACTCCCATTTCCACCCCCTCTACACTCCCATTTCCACCCCCTCAACACTCCCATTTCCACCCCCTCAACACTCCTTCCTTTCCACCCCCTCAACACTCCTTCCTTTCCACCCCCTCAACACTCCTTCCTTTCCACCCCCTCAACACTCCCATTTCCACCCCCTCAACACTCCTTCCTTTCCACCCCCTCAACACTCCCATTTCCACCCCCTCAACACTCCCATTTCCACCCCCTCAACACTCCCATTTCCACCCCCTCAACACTCCCATTTCCACCCCCTCAACACTCCTTCCTTTCCACCCCCTCAACACTCCCATTTCCACCCCCTCAACACCCTTTCCTTTCTATCCTCTGTACACTCCTTCCATTCAACCCCCTCTACAGTCCTTTCTTTCTACACCCACCCCCTTTACAATTCTCTTTCCACGACCTCTACGCTCCTTCCCTTCTACCCCCTCTGCACTCCTTCCTTTTCACCCCTCTGCACTCCTTCCTTTCCACCCCCTCTACACTCCTTCCTTTCCAGTCCCTCTATACTCCTTCCTTTCTACCCCCACCCCTCTACACTCCTTCCTTTATACGCCCACCCCCTCTGCACTCCTTCCTTTCCACCCCATCCGAACTCCTTCCTTTCCACCCCATCCGAACTCCTTCCTTTCCACCCCCTCTACACTCCTTCCGGTTCTATAGTTCATTACAGTTATCCACCAGGCTCTAGTTCTCTAGTTCCTTATAGTTTTCCACAAAAATGATAACATTGCGATTTCGCATTCGCGAGCACATGTACATTTGCGTGCGTGTGCATGTTCGTACAAACGATGAGGCGCGCGCGCGCGCGCACACACACACACACACACACACACACACACACACACACACACACACACACACACACACAACTTGTTTTGTTGCTGTGGGTTCTTTTACCGTGCGGCTGACTGCATGCAGCGACACACCTTGGTTTATCGTCTGTATCTCGGTGTGATAATCGACAATAAGCTGTCTTGGAATGAAAACTCAACTGCACTCATTAAAAAGAGCAACAGTCGCATGTACTGTCTTAGAAAAATGAAATCTTTTAATGTATGCAAGCAGATGCTCCAAATGTTTTACACATCTGTTGTCTGTAGTGTTTTAACATACGGAGCCGTGTGCTGGGGGGGAAACCTGACCAAACATGACAAAGACAGGTTGGAAAAAGTCATTAGGAAAGCGGGTGGGGTGGTGGGTATAAGACAAGACACCTTTAGCGACATGCACAATAGAAAACTGACTGACAGACTAATAACAATTTTGACCGACGTAAGACACCCACTACATGATGACATTAATAGCAGAAGGTCAGACATAAGTGGTAGGTTTAGAGCTCCACGCGCAAGAACATCTCGATACATTAATTCATTTATTCCTACAGCCATTCGCGCACACAATCAAAACATCCAATACACTAAGTGAACCCTCCCACCCCCCAAGCCCCCTCGCCACAGCAACACCTGAACTTCACCAGCAGACGAGTGTATGGGAGCAGACATTATGCGTGCATGTGGGACTGAGCGGGTGAGCACGGGCAAGCAAGCATTTTTGTGTGTGTGTGATCGGAAGTGATTTTTAAATATTTTCTTATTTTACTTGGATTTCATGTATCTTAATGTTCTAATCTTATTGGCGTGACATATGTTATGTGCATGCATACGTTGGTTGTGTGTGTGTGTGAGTGTGTGTGTGTGTGTGTGTGTGTGTGTGTGTGTGTGTGTGTGCATTTTACTTATATATACGATTTATTCCCTTGATGTTTTTATTTATGTATTGTTGTACAATACCTTATGGTCTTAACGTGTGTGTGTGTGTGTGTGTGTGTGTGTGTGTGTGTGTGTGCATGTGTGTGTATGTGTGTGTGGGTGTGTGTGCGTGCGTGCGCGCATGTCATTTTTGGTAATCTTATACCCTTTTTTTGTTGGATGTTTTCATTTGTTAATGTTGTTGTGCAATACCCTATTGTCTTAACATGAGTATGTGTGTGTGGGGGGTGGGGGGTTAGTATATCGTCAGCTATTGGGAATTCTTATTTGACTAGTTTTAATCTCTTCTTATGTTGCGCATGATTTTATGCCAGTGTTTACAATGAGCCTGTGATTGCACAACTTAATTTCCATGTGGATTAATAAAGTGTTTTTGATTTGATTTGATTTGATTTGTATCGAATGACTAGCACCCAGACCACCAGTGAAGATTTAGTGGAGGGGAGGGTGTAGAGATGTTGAAACAGAGACTGAGGGACAGATAGAATGATGCGACTGACCATTTGTCACACATCTCCCGCATAAATCTTTCTTTCTTTTTTTTCATATCCCCTGCCCCTCTCCCTCCCCTCTCCCCCCCCCCCCCTTTCTCTCTCTGTGTTACACAGACAGACAGTTTCCATGACAACGTCAGTTCTGCTCAGTTTTGTTTTTTCTTTCAATTTTTCAATCGATGTGAGAGATGAGCTAGAGGAGGTGGTGGATGGTAGTTCTCTCTGTCTCTCTGTCTGTCTCTGTCTCTCTGGTGGGGTAGATGGGGGGTGGTGGTGGAGGTGTAATTAAACAGTCAGCCCACAGGGCTGTGAAATCTCCACAGCAGGCTGTCTCTCTCTCTTCTCTCGCAACCCGTACCCTGAGGCGCTGTGTGTGTGTGTGTGGTTGTGTTGTGTTTGTGGTGTGTGTGTGTGTGTGTGTGTGTGTGTGTGTGTAGGTGAGTGGAGGTTTAATTACGCTTGTAGTTGTGCGGGACAATGTTGTTTTTCACATTGTGTGAGGCTGGTGTTGTTGCTCAAGGCATGGGCGTGTGAGCTGCGCCTGTATGCACACCCACGAACACTTTCCTGCCATCCGTCACGTCCTCTGCTTGACGAAGGGGGAGGAGGGTAGTAGTGGTGGTGTGTGAGGGGGAAGTGGGTGGGAGGGATCAGAGGGAAGTGGGGGGTTGGGGGGGGGGGGGGGGGGGTAGGGGATGGAAGTGCATGTTGGATAATTAATTTGTTCAGTCTGTTGTGTCTCCCTCATCTTTCACTCGTTCACACAGACATTCACACTGAAGAATATAGTTTGTCCAGAAGCAGCAGCACTGTGGTCAGAATGAACCACGTCACACAACACAGTGCCAAACAGCCTTCCTTATACCTCTTCCTTATTTTCTGGCTTCCCCAGCACTGGAGACAGAACCCAGAGAAAGCTACAGTCTATAACAGTGTTATATATGGGTAGCATACCCTTAGCGCAAGTAAAAGAACCCATGGTAACGAATAGGGTTGTCACTGACTGAATGTTGCAGGAAAGTCCACTTTGATGGTACAACAAGTGCACTTGCTGACAGACAGAAAAAAGGGAGGGGGCTGGGAAGGTGGTGGTGGTGGTGGTGGTGCTTCTGTGTGACGACACGATCTCTCCCTGGAGAGGTCAGCCCGAATTTCACACAGAAAAATCTGTTGTGACAAGAAGAAATGCAATGCAGTACAGGACAGTACAGTGCAGTACAATACAACACAATACAGTACAACACAGTACGATACAATACTGTGCAGTACAGTACAGTTCAGTACAGTACAATACAACACAATACGACGCAGGGCAGGGCAGGGCAGGGCAGGGCAGGGCAGCCCTGAAATCAAGAGACGATGCATCAGTGCAAAATAAATACTAAATGATGATGGAGATGGCGTGTCACAATTACTGTTGGGGGAATAATAATTGTCCCCCTCCACGATTAATTTGTGTGTCGTCCCCAGAACTCTTTTCAAAAGCGATTGGACAGCCGGACGCTATGGCAACTCAGGCTATGCACACAGCACCCTTGGAGTCAGTGCTGCGCTTTAAGCTATACACACAGCAGGCAGTTGGCGTCATGCGGACACCACGCCCAAGGAGAGAGTTAACAGAGTGCTGACACACAGTCTGATCAGCAGACAGCATTGCCACGAATCACGTTCTAATCAACTGCCTATGGACACTGTGGATGGCGAAGTCACGCCCCTCACGTGCCTGATTGATAACTCGCTGACAGGTTCATTGTTGTAGTCACTTGGACAGAACTCGTTATCCACCAGGCTCTAGTTATATAGTTCATTGTAGTTATCCACCAGGCTCTAGTTATATAGTTCATTGTAGTTATCCACCAGGCTCTAGTTATATAGTTCATTGTAGTTATCCACCAGGCTCTAGTTATATAGTTCATTGTAGTTATCCACTAGGCTCTAGTTATATAGTTCATTGTAGTTATCCACCAGGCTCTAGTTATATAGTTCATTGTTGTTATCCACCAGGCTCTAGTTATATAGTTCATCATAGTTATCCATAAGGCTCTAGTTCTCTAGTTCCTTATAGTTTTCCACAAAAATGATAACACATTGCGATTTCGCATTCGCGAGGACATGTACATTTGCGTGCGTGTGCATGTTCGTACAAACGATGATTCGCGCGCGCGCGCGCACACACACACACACACACACACACACACACACACACACACACACACACACACACACACACACACACATATATATATATATATATATATATTACTGCAACTACTGCTGCTGCTGCTACTGTTACTGCTGCTACTACTTAGAACAACTGGAACGGCAACTACAATTACTATTAAAACAACAGCTTACAACTACTACGACGACGGCGACGACGATGACGACTTTTTCAACAAGTTGGATTAATCTTATTATCGTGCCAATTTTTCCATGATGATGGCACGACTTCAGACCACACGGTGTGTTCAGCTTTGCTGTGCCGTGTCCATGCTCGCTTTCTGAGGAAGCTGATGAATTTCACTCAGAGGAATCTGTTGTGACAATGCGACAACATAAACACAGTACTGTAAAGTACAACACAATAGGAAACATGCAATACAACAGAATACATAATGATGCAATACGCCACGATGTAACACAGTGCATCACAATACAACACAGTGCAGTGCAGTGCAGTGTATTTTTCAGGTAAACAACGTTGTCTTTGTCTACCTCCAGCCGGGAAAGGAAAAATGCCATACCTCTTCCATCAACAACACAATACAAAACAATGCCACACGGTGTGATGTCATTTTCAGGTAACAATCTGTTCGTGACAGTATAGCTGAGCAAAGAGAAATACGATACCTCAACCATCAACAATACAGTACATGATAAGTGCAGTACAGTACAGTACAGTACAGTACAGTACAATACAGTGCAGTACAATACAATACAATACAATGTTGATGTGTTTGCCAGGTAACAATGACGTCTTCGTCACCATTCAGCTGGGCAAAGAGAAGTACCAGACCTCCACCATCAAGAATGCCCGTAACCCGGAGTGGTTTGAGGAGTGCGACCTGTGAGTCTGTCTGTCTGTTTCTCTGTCCGTCTGTCTGCGTATCGGTCTGTCTGTCTGTCTGTCTCTCGCTGTGTGTGTGCCTGTCTCGTCACTGTCTTTTTTTGTCTGTCTGTGTTTCATGTCACTCTTTTTTCTCCTCCCCACTCACCATTCCTCTCCCCCTCCTTCCCTCCCTCCCTCTGTCCTGTCTTGTGCTGTCTTGTCTAACCCTGTCCTGTCTTGTCCTGTCTTGTCTAGCCCTGCCCTACCCTGCCCTGCCCTGTCTTGTCCTGTCTTGTCTAACCCTGCCCTACCCTGTCTTGTCCTGTCTTGTTCTGTCTTGTCTAACCCTGCCCTGCCCTGTCTTGTCCTGTCTTGTCTAACCCTGCCCTACCCTGTCTTGTCCTGTCTTGTTCTGTCTTGTCTAACCCTGCCCTACCCTGTCTTGTCCTGTCTTGTTCTGTCTTGTCTAACCCTGCCCTACCCTGTCTTGTCCTGTCTTGTCCTGTCTTGTCTAGCCCTGCCCTGCCCTGTCCTGTCTTGTTCTGTCTTGTCTAGCCCTGCCCTACCCTGCCCTGTCCTGTCTTGTTCTGTCTTGTCTTGTCTAACCCTGCCCTACCCTGCCCTGTCCTGTCTTGTTCTGTCTTGTCTTGTCTAGCCCTGCCCTACCCTGCCCTGTCCTGTCTTGTTCTGTCTTGTCTTGTCTAGCCCTGCCCTACCCTGCCCTGTCCTGTCTTGTTCTGTCTTGTCTTGTCTAACCCTGCCCTACCCTGCCCTGTCTTGTCTCGTCTTGTCCTGTCTTGTCTAACCCTGCCCTACCCTGTCTTGTCTCGTCTTGTCCTGTCTTGTCTAACCCTGCCCTACCCTGTCTTGTCTCGTCTTGTCCTGTCTTGTCTAACCCTGCCCTACCCTGTCTTGTCTCGTCTTGTCCTGTCTTGTCCAACCCTGCTGTTTTTTATCCTCCCCACTCGCCATCCCTCCCCCCTCCCTGTCTCTCTTTCTCTCTCTTCCCATCTCTCTCTCTCCCCCCTCTTTCTCTAGTTCGCACAGCACACACACACACACACACACACACACACACACACACACACACACACACACACACGATCTTATTGCCGGATGTGCTGTTTGTGTTGATTGAATGAATTGTGATGATATGTTTGTGGTTGTGATGCTGGTTCCTTGGTGTTTATTTCTGACTATGGTGAATGTGATGTGTCTTGTTTTGCTGTGCTTTGCTTCTGTGTGATTTGAGACTGTGATGGTGCTTGTGTTGATTTACATATTTTTAGTTAACTTTGTCTCAGATATGCATATTTTAGTCAGTGTCATGTGAGATTGTGCTGACTTTGTACATATTTTTTACGTCACTAAGTCTTGGATTTGTGTGTTTTATTGTAAAGCGCGGTGAGCTCCATCTGATATGGGGTACTGCGCTATACAAGCCTGCATTTTGATTTATCATTATTATTATTAGACGTAGTAGTAGTAGTAGTCTCCCAACGACGGACCAGGCGGAGAAGGAAACCTTTCCCAACGGCTGTGAAGGCGGAAGAGGATGACCAAAGGGCAGGGGGAGCTCTTATCCTTGGCTGGAGGTCCCCCTAGGAGACGGAGCTCCGAAGAAAAAACCTGCACCTGCCGAGGCCGTCCTACACGTGGCAGTATCTGCACCTGTGGGACTGTGAGCGTCGGTAGGCGAGAGTGGGGAAGGGACTGCACAACTCCTCACTAAGAAAAAAAAATTTACCTGTGCTGGTCAGGCAGCCAGGGAGGAGCGGCCTGCCCAGCATCGAAAACCTGCTGATCCAGTGCCAGCTACGCTGGACAGGACACGTTGTCCGCATGACAGACAGCAGGATACCAAAGATGCTTATGTATGGCCAGCTGAAGGGAGGCCACCGTGAACTTGGAAGACCCTGCAGGCGCTTCAAGGACACCTTGAAGACAAACCTCAAAGCCTGTGACATAGACATCGCTTCCTGGGAAACTGATGCCCTTGACCGCTGTCGCTGGAGGATGCTGTGCTCTAGTGGCATAAAGACGTTTGAAAACAAGAGAACGCTGGTCATTAAGGAGAAGCGTGAGCGAAGGAAGCAGGGCTCAACTTCTGGAGACGTTTTCCCTTGCAACGCCTGTGGGAAGTGCTACGCATCCAGAATCGGCCTCTTCTCCCATATAAGGACACACACCGACAGATAAGCCTGCCTGCCTACTCATCCGTCGGACCGACGGGAGACTCCATCATCATCATCATACACACACACACAGTGTGTGTGTGTGTGTGTGTGTGTGTGTGTGTGTGTGTGTGTGTGTGTGTGTGTGTGTGTGTGTGAGAGAGAGAGAGAGAGAGAGAGAGAGAGAGAATCTTCAGTTTAACGTTCTTTTCACTAGAAGTAATATTGGACGAAAAGAAGTAGTGGACGAAAGAGAGGGAATGCTTGTGAATATTAGTGTAAGAAAGTGTAAATATTTGTATCAGAGGAAATGAAAGTGTGTGTGTGTGTGTGTGTGTGTGTGTGTGTGTGTGTGTGTGTGTGTGTGTGCGCACAGCCCGATCCCCCACCTGCACACGGAGATCGAGGTGACGGTGTTCCATCGCGGGGTGCTGTCTGACGACTTCCTGGGCCACGCCACAATCCCTCTGTGGGAACAGAGGATCCACGACCAGCCTCACACACAGTCAGTGTCCATCTGCCAAGGGTGGGGGGCTAGCTGGGGGCATGTTCTATAGATGTAGTATCCAGCTAGGTGGGGGCACGTTCTGTAGATGTAGTATCCAGCTAGGTGGGGACACGTTCTGTAGATATAGCATCCAGCTAGCTGGGGGCACGTTCTGTAGATATAGCATCCAGGTAGCTGGGGGCACGTTCTGTAGATATAGCATCCAGCTAGCTGGGGGCACGTTCTGTAGATGTAGTATCGAGCTAGCTGGGGGCACGTTCTGTAGATATAGCATCCAGCTAGCTGGGGGCACGTTCTGTAGATATAGCATCCAGCTAGCTGGGGGCACGTTCTGTAGATATAGCATCCAGCTAGCTGGGGGCACGTTCTGTAGATATAGCATCCAGCTAGCTGGGGACTGGTTCTGTAGATATAGCATCCAGCTAAATGGGGGCTGGTTCTGTAGATATAGCATCCAGCTAGCTGGGGGCACGTTCTGTAGATATAGCATCCAGCTAGGTGGGGACTCGTTCTGTAGATATAGCATCCAGCTAGCTGGGGACTGGTTCTGTAGATATAGCATCCAGCTAAATGGGGGCTGGTTCTGTAGATATAGCATCCAGCTAGGTGGGGACTGGTTCTGTAGATATAGCATCCAGCTAGGTGGGGACTGGTTCTGTAGATATAGCATCCAGCTAGCTGGGGACTGGTTCTGTAGATATAGCATCCAGCTAAATGGGGGCTGGTTCTGTAGATATAGCATCCAGCTAGGTGGGGACTGGTTCTGTAGATATAGCATCCAGCTAGGTGGGGACTGGTTCTGTAGATATAGCATCCAGCTAGGTGGGGGCTGGTTCTGTAGATATAGCATCCAGCTAGGTGGGGACACGTTCTGTAGATATAGCATCCAGCTAGGTGGGGGCACGTTCTGTAGATCTAGCATCCAGCTCAAAATGACGTAAGCTTACAGCTGACCCCAAAGCACAGTGAGAGCTGTATGATCAATGGTTTCTCCACTGCAGTGGGAAGTCATGTACAGCTAGTCTTTTGTGAAGGACTAGGACTCTCAAACTAGGAGGCGAGATTGCGCTGTTTGTTAGTTCTGCAGCCTTGGGCGCTAGTTGGCCTTTGGGAACCATCCCAACGCCGACTGTCCAAAAGCCCTTTTGGCCGAGAGAGTGGGGATGTAACTGTGGCAATACACTCTCCGCCATGATTTGACAGGTCAACGATATTTACCTGGAAGGGGAAGTTTAATGGGAGTTGTACCGTGTGAGAAATCCAATTCTGGCCCACATAGTCGTGACAGCAGCTGCCTTTGCTGTTCTGATGGTTATTGTCGGACACGACTGACTGTCATACATACATGGACAGTATCCCCACGGGGAGTGGGGCTGGGGGGGGGGGGGCATAGGGACGGGAGGAGCAAGGAGAGGGGTTCTTTTTCGGCGATTAATAATTAAAGATGGTGGGGTTTGGGGGGGGGGGGATTAGTGTGGGTGGTGGTGATTGTGCTTTTTGGATTACGTATGTGATTATGCACACACACACACACACACACACACACACACACACACACACACACACACACACACACACACTGACACACACACACACACACACAAATGTTTTAACACAATGAACATCCCTGACGTGGCCTCACTGTGTGGCCACCAGGTGGGTGAGGCTGAAGAACAAGCCGACCAGAGAACCGGACAACAAGAGTCGGGGAGAGATAGAGGTCAAGGTCACCTTCCACTGCCACTCCCGGGGGGACGTGACCTCTGGCCTCAAGAAAAGGTCATCGTCTCTGCGAAACCTGGCCTCGGTGGTGGGTGAGTCGGTTCTGTGTGGCGGTGGTGGGTTTGTTGTGTTGTGTGTTTGTGCTGTGTTGTGATGTGTGATGCTGTGCTGTGTTGTACTGTGCTGTGTTGTACTGTGCCGTGTCGTGCTATGCTGTGTTGTACTGTGTTGTGTTGTCTTGCATTGTCTTGTCTTTTTTTTATATTGTATTGTACTGTACTGTATTGTATTGTGGTGTATTCTATCGTTTCGTATTGCATCGTATTGTATTGTATGTATACGGTATCGTATCGTATCGTATTGTATTGTATTGCAATGAATTGCGATGTGTTGTGTTGTAATTGTATCACTTTTCGTCACAGCAGACTTTTCTGTGTGAAATTGGGGCTGCTCTCTCCGAGGAGTGTGTCGTCACTGTGCACTGTGTGTGCGTGCGTGTGTGTGTGCGTGTGCGCGTGCGTGCATGTGCGTGTGTGTGTGTGCGTGTGTGCATGTGTGCGCCAGTGTGCGCGTGCCAGTGCGTGTGTGTGTGTGCGTGGGTGGGTGGGTGGGTGGGTGGGTGGGTTCAGTGGTGCCGGTGTGTGTGTGTGCATGGGCGGGTGGGTTAGTGTATATGAGAGAGAGAACTGGTGT